>NC_051224.1:38918704-39216204 GCF_015220715.1 Pygocentrus nattereri
TCAGAACAGCATATCACGGCTGTCGGAGCAAAACATCTCATGTTTTTTGCCGCATTTCAGCATTTCAGGAAAAGTCTTTGTTGCTCTTTGTACTGGCTGTAAATTCCAGAATAAATGGTAGAGCTGGACGAGATATGGTCTGTACTGAAACAGCGGCAGGGTGCTTATCGCTGTTGGCGGAAGAAAACCTCACATGATGATGAATGGACTAAAATGACTTGGAAAGACGTCTGGTTCCATTGACTCACATTAAAAGTAAAGTAGGTTCTTCTCCAGGTCTTCTCCTGTAAAGTTCCTGTTTTGGAGGTACGAGGTTTCGCAGTGATAGGAACAGACTAGTTTCAGTTTAATAGCTCACAGTAAGACACACTGTGTCCTAAACCACACCGCCAAGTCTGCGCCAGCTTAATGAAGACCTGGATTTGGTTCAGAAGGCGCATTTACAGAAAAGATTTGGGTGACTATTGACTTCTAGTGTTAGCTTATAGCTTCAGCGCTGAACTAAAGGAGTGAAATTTGGACGCCAAACGTGTGTTGGCGTAGTACATCTGCGCTAAGTGGAAAACTGTAGGTTTTTGTGCAAATATGACATGTGGCATTGAGTCTGCATGATGCAAATTGATGCAGTACAAGCAGATATTAGCTACATTGGCTTCATAGCTTCAGACGCCACACGTCCTACCTAATCAGCTACATTTGTGGTGAGTGGACTCTTCTGTAAACTTGATTCGGTTTCTTTTATAGGGTCACGGCTCGTCCACAGGTCAGACTAGCAATATCATGACTCTTGAAGTTGAATGACTGATCTTTACTGAGGAGCTGGTTCGTAGTGCAGCGATTGATGTGGAATGTGAATGGTAGCGGTGGGGCACCGGGGTGACCCTCTCCGCCATAAACCCCAGGCCATCTGTACACCACACCAACAAGAATTCAGTCTTTTTACAGCCACTGGACGCATTTCAAAGGCCGGCAGAAGTATATCTTATCTTTAATGTTTACATGCTTGGCTGAGTTTATTACGGCGTTCAGAAAAGGGGGAAATACGCATCCTCCTTTCTGAGTGGCTGGCATTTCCTTCCTCACGAGGAGTTCCCCGTCCAGCACGAAGGGGAAAAAAAAGAAAGAAAAAAAACACAAACACAAAAACAAATACTTTCCGTCGCACATGGCCCTCTTTCCACTCTTCTGCCGCTGCACAAAACAGATGCCGTCCTCAATGAGATTAGTTCCGCAGCTTCCCTGCCAGCAACGCCACGGCTGTCATAAAAAACAAGCCTCGTTCTAATTATCTAAATGAATTGGAGTGGCAGATTATGAATGACAGTGCTGTCCATTGAGAGAACCCAACCGTTTTATCATCTGGCACGTTGAAACGTATCAGGTGGTGCCGTCTTCTTGGCTCCAAACAAGCGCAGAGGTTAGTCATACAAAGAGACACTTGTTTGCCACAAAAGCCACATTAAAAATCTTCTGTAATATGATTTTAAATTCCACTTGCCCCCAGGAAACCTTTTAATTTACCATATAATACACCGATCAGGCCCGACATCATGACCGCCTCCTCGTTTCTACGCTCATTGTCCACTTTATCAGCTCCACTTACTGTATAGCTCCACTCTGTAGTTCTACAGTTACAGACTGTAGTCCATCTGTTTCTCTGATACTCTGTTACCCTGTTCTTCAGTGGTCAGGACCTCCATGGACCCTCATAGAGCGGGTACTGTTTGGGTGGTGGGTCATTCTCAGCACTGCAGTAACACTGATGTGGTGGTGGTGTGTTAGTGTGTGTTGTGCTGGTACGAGTTGATCAGACACAGCAGTGCTGCTGGAGTTTTTAAACACCTCAGTGTCACTGCTGGACTGAGAACAGTCCACCAACCAAAAATATCCAGCCAACAGCGTCCTGTGACCACTGATGAAGGACTAGAGGATGACCAACAGCAGCAGATGAGCTGTCGTCTCTGACTTTACATCTACAAGGTGGTCCTCTCGTACCAGCACAACACACACTAACACACCACCACCACGTCAGTGTTACTGCAGTGCTGAGAACCACCCAAATAGTACCTGCTCTGTGAGGGTCCATGGAGGTCCTGACCACTGAAGAACAAGGTAACAGAGTATCAGAGAAACAGATGGACTACAGTCTGTAACTGTAGAACTACAGAGTGCAGCTATACAGTAAGTGGAGCTGATAAAGTGGACGAGTGTAGAAACAAGGAGATGCTTATAATGTTATGCCTGATCTGTGTGTGTGTGTGTGTGTGTGTGTGTGTGTGTGTGTGTGTGTGTGTGTGTGTGTGTGAGACAGCTGCAGCTATGTGGGAACCGTATGTTCCACCATCTTCACTGCAATCTGATACATCCACTAAAACTGCTTCGACTTTCTCTTTAGCCACAAGCACAAATAAGGTCAAATAAATGTTAAACTATACAATAAAACTCAGCTAAACACAGTACTGTACAAACATAAATATATGTTAACTTCTCAGGAAATATTCACTAGGATATTATATACACAAGACATTTTATACAATTCCCTTTGCATAAAGAAAGAAAAAAGTCAAAGGGAAAAAACAGGAGTTTCCAAAACTGGAGTTACAGAGAAAACAGGGCTACTAACAACCACCTGGAAGACCTGGTAGACAACAAAACAGCCCCCATCAGATAAACAGCACTTCTGAGATGTACCGATGGACGGATGAATCTAAATTTGTAATCATGATCGTAAGGAAGCAAGAAGTACAACCAGCTTCTCAGACTGAGCTTTGGAGGCGTGTCTGCAGATTCTTTGAGGAGCTGAAAGTGAGTCTCCTGAGAAGAACGAAAGCTGGAATAAAGGTAAAGAGTGACTCACTGACCACTGAAAAGTATGATATATTTGGTATATGAACTATTTTTTAGTGGGGAACTCTAAATTTCCAAAATGGCTAAATTAAGAAACTGTCAGAATTGTTCAGACAGATGGTGATAGGAACCAGACGTCCACTTCTAAATTCTCCCTCATAAAGTTATTATATGGTTACGAATGCATTGCCTGATGACTGAGGCATTGTTTTATGATAGTTTTGGCTTATATGCATTTTTTAAAAGCACATTCATGGTGGAGGGGTACATGCAGGGCGCTGCGAGGCAAAATAGTCAAAGAAAACGTATTATTTTCAGATTTTCTGCTATTTTCCCATCATCAACATTCCATATAAAGACTCAGAAGACTCGTGTAGGTTCTCCGGTGGTTCTGGAAGGTAAATAAAATGGCTATATTAGTGTTGTAGTCACAGCGACCCCTGGTTCCCATCACCACCACCGTAAAGAGATCTGAACCATTTCACACCAAACCCCTCTGAATAGATGGAAGTCCACTTAGAAGACCATCCAAGTGTTATTAGAGAGAATACATGACATAAACTTTATATTCTGTTTCCTCTATTTGTAGTAAACTACTACAGTGTTTTATAACCTATTCAGAAAACTCAGCCAGGTTATTACAGCAGGGACATGACGTCACATTCGGAGGAGGCTTTTTTTTTTTTAGCAGAACTGGCTCAACATATGCATCAGAGCAGAGATCTGCACTGTAGCGGCTGTCAAACGATGCATCACATCTCTCTTATTACCCAAGAGTCACTTTGAAGCATCTGTAAGAAAAAGCACTTCAGAGTTTATTGTTTCCTGTTTATTAAGATATGGTGCCTCGGGGGCTGATTCCAACTCGGGAAGAATGTCAAACAGCTCAAACGGTCGGGCCTGAGAAAATAACTGAGAGGCTTTCGTTTTAGCGTTAGAGGATAAACAGTCCACCCACAGAGTTTAACCCTCACCCTGTGACCACCATTTGTTTAGACTTTTACGCTAACAGAAATCTAAACTGCGCTCGGCTTCATTTATCAACTTCACAATGTTGCGCTTCGCAATTATTAAGATAACCTTTTTTTCCCCCACAAAGGGCACGAAAGACGTCGAGAGCGAGCCGAGACGGCCGGTGAATGCAAATGCCGACCTACTCAAGCGACCACACTCGAACCTCCTCAGAAGACCAATCTTCTGCTCTTGGCTGCATGGAGAGGGAGCTGAATGATTATGAATAAGATTACCACTTCAGCCCTGCAAACAACGGCATCTTGGCAAGTGAAAACACCTGCAATCGAGCCGGTGTGTCTAGTATTTCTCATTATGAGATTTTGGAAGAATTGTATGAGATTATTCAATCAATCAATGTCCACTCATATTGTCTTGTTTGAATTAATATTGTCCAGTGAAAGTGTTCTTCCACAGGTAGACTCTTTTACTTGTGGTTGGGATAGTGTGATGGTTGGGATAGTGTGATGATTAACACCTCTGCCTTCTACACTGTAGACTGGGGTTCAATCCCCACCTAGGCAAACACCCTACACTACACCAATAAGAGTCCTTGGGCAAGACTCCTAACACCGCCTTGGCCTCCCTGTGTAAAATGATCAAATTGTAAGTCGCTCTGGAGAAGAGCGTCAGCCAAATGCCATAAATGTAATGAAAATGTTACTTATTTCAAAATATAATGAAGATAATTTCACTTAATTGAAGAAATAACGGTTCTGCCAATCCAACGGATCAATCAGTTTGGGACTCTGTAGTGAGAGAATAGCCCATGTGTACTGGGCTGTTGCCGCTCCTAGACGTTTCCATTTCACAACAATAGCACTTACAGTTGACAGGAGCAGATCTAGATCATTTACATTTTTGCCATGTTTTTGTCAAAAACCAGAAGTGCAGACTCAAACCTGTCAATCAGACATGTGCCAGATAGTCTATGGTCCCTTTGCCCCCACACTGTGTTGTCTTGGTTAGTGTGTATAATAACTGTATATCCCATAATTCCCATCCCATATCACCAAGCGCAATGCAAAGTGTGGAATGCAGTGGTGTAAAGCGCCACCACTGGACTCTAGAGCAGTGGACACGTGTTCTCTGGAGTGCCCAATCACGCTTCTCCATCTGGAAATCCGATGGACGAGTCCGAGTTTGACGGTCGCCAGGAGAAAAGTACTCGTCTGACTGCATTGTGTTTAGTGGAGGGGGAATCATGGTGTGGGGTTGTTTTTCAGGAGTTAGACTCGGCCCCTTAGTTCCAGTGAAAGGAACCCTTAAAGCTTCAGCACCAAGAGATTTTGGACAATTTCATGCTCCCAACTTTGTGGGAACAGTTTGGGGACGGCCCCTTCCTGTTCCAACATGACTGCACACCCGTGCACAAAGCAGGTTCATAAAGACACGGATGAGCTTGAACTTGACTGGCCTGCACAGAGTCCTGACCTCAACCCCATAGAACACCTTTGGGATGAATTAGAGTGGAGACTGTGAGCCAGGCCTTCTCGTCCAACATCAGCGTCTGACCTCACAAATGTGCTTCTGGAAGAACGGTCAAAAATTCCCATAAACACTCCTAACCCTTGTGGAAAGCCTTCCCAGAAGAGCTGAAGCTGTTATAGCTGCAAAGGGTGGGGCGACATCATATTAAACCCTATGGACTAAGAACTGTAGCGTATCTTCAACAATAACCAGATATATTGATGACACTAAGAGCTTGTAATAACTAGATATATAGGTAAAATAGGTAATATAGGTATATAGGTAACACTGATTTGCATGCTGATTTAAATCCATGCATAGATAGTAACATCAATGCCTTCAGAAAGACATCATATTTGGTTTTATCTGACATGATTACACAGTCGCTATTGATAAGAGTGCCTGCAATATTCTGCAACTTAAATTAAGCTTAATGCATGTTTATGGGCAAACACCCCCGAAAAAATGCTGTCAGTGCAGAAATGCAAATCGAATGTAATTCACCATGTAAATAAACATGTAATCACATCTGGCCAGATATTATGAATTTAATAACTCTCCACTCCTAAGGCCTCCTTTCCACGCACCTTCCTGCTTGGAGGTCTTCTGGCCTGTTATAGACGCTGCCTTGTACTGTATCAGTATCAGAAAGGAGAGCTCGCTCAAGCAAGTAGGTTAAAAAAAAAAAAAAAAAAAAAAATCAATCAATACCACATGCTCCTGCCCTTTTCAGATCAAAGTCAGCCTAACAGGGCTGGAGGAGCTGTCAAAACAACACAGGAGCCTCCGCGCTGTTTTGAGAGCAGTCAATCAGGAACCACATATTTCGCAGATTAGGCATCGAATGCTCCGCCAACCGTGGCGAACGGTACATCACTGGCCAGCGAATGGCACCGAGAACCAGTGAGTCACGCCTGTGGAATGGAGGTACGTGTCACGACGCGGTGGGCGCGCTTTAGCGTGACGACGGACAGCACTGCAGCAAAGTTACCTGTATATCATTCACAATGCCTTGGGGGGCAATTAAACTGCATCAATTTTGGAGCATTAGAATCGATTATAATACCAGTCACTAAAGTGTGTCCCAGGTTTTTGGCCAAAATAATTTGTCTAATTCTTTATTTTCAAACTTTCCTAAATCAGGATGATGCACTGTTTCCATTGTCTATTCCGCTACTGTCTAAATCCCACGTGTCAAACACAAGGCACAATCCTATCCGGCCCACATCAGCGTTTTAATTTTCTATTAATATTAGCCCGTTTCACTATATACTGCACTACATTCCCCAGCATGCACTGCAACACAATGTACACTCTGAATCTCCTACCCCAACAACAACCTAGGGGGCAGCAGTTACACTTCAATTCGACAAAATTCCACATCAGTCACGTCACCAAACTTGCGCAGAAATTGAGCGCAAATATTGACCTTGTCAAGTCCTCGGGACCACCGGTGGGTCCTAAACGCACTCGTTCATGTTCTTCATAACGTTCATATTTCATAAGCTCCATTCAGAAGCTGGGCATCGTGTGAGGCTGTAGCTCTTCTCTCCAGTCTAATAGACGGTGACGTCATTTTAAACCCTTATAATAAAAGAAGCTGAACTTTGTTTTTCTACTGAAAGTCGACCCGTTTTTCCCCAAATCTGGGCTCTAAACTATAAACAGACGGCGTCTCTTCAGTGATCTGCTCTGGAAACATCACTTTTAGAGAACAACACAAAGAGCGGCGCAGATTTTTGGCTCTCAGCAGTGAATTGTGAGCATGTAGTGATATGTGGAGATCATAAAACACACGTTCTGTTCATTTGAGGAGCTTTAAAATAAATAAATAAACAAATAAAATAAAAATGAGCATTTATTTAATGCAGTTCCTGCATAATTTGCCGTACAATTTGGTCACGTATATTCAGACGGACAAACCAAATTATACCCTTGAGGATGAACATCCAGCAAAGAAAACATGCCAGGTGTGTTCAAACGGACAGGTAGGTTTAAAAACCCGAGCACCTTGGGACATTTAAACTTTGAATTTCTCAGATATTCATGTAATATTTCAAGCCTTACTGCAAGTGCCTTGAACTTTATTTTACTGCTGA
Source organism: Pygocentrus nattereri (assembly GCF_015220715.1). Classification (NCBI taxonomy): domain Eukaryota; kingdom Metazoa; phylum Chordata; class Actinopteri; order Characiformes; family Serrasalmidae; genus Pygocentrus; species Pygocentrus nattereri. The sequence continues at coordinate 38,926,132 of NC_051224.1, forward strand.
AGGTTTTGTGTGTATTGAATAAACAATGGCCGGTTGGGGTTTTAGCACAACATTCATTAAAAATTCAATTTTATTAAAACTTTTTTTTTCTGCACCCCAGATTTGTTGAGATTTTTAATATGACCCGTTTAGTGGTTGAGCTTGACACCCCGGGTCTAAACAGATAGAGCAGTCCAGACCAGAACATTCTACACAGAACCATGAACACTCAAAGATCCATCTGGATGCTTACATGGTTCTCTGTAGGGCGAAGTGGGTCTACAGATTCCTGGAGGCTGTGTTGTAGATGGTTCTACACAGAACGTTTTTGAAAATGGTTCTATACAGCACCAAAAAGAGTTCTTCTATAGAATACATACTTGACAAGCTTTCTGGGTCTTTACTAAAGAACCCTTGAAGAACCATCTTTTTAATGAAACACATGCTTCGCACCAAAACAGTTAGAACTGTGAGGTCAGAAACTACCAGCTCGACCAATTACAGTGTCTGTTTTTTGACTACATCCCTGGCACCCACAGTGACCCCACCATGAGGCCCCCCACAAGTTGAAGCCTCTGTGCAGTGGCCCCCCACAGTAGGGAATTCTGGTGGGGTCTAAGGCTGGCAATACACTCAAAAAGTTCATCGAAGACCAAATCTGTCTCCTCCACTTCAATCATTTTCATGCTATGGAACCCAAATGAATCCGAACGTTGGGCTTACAAAGGCCAGTAAACTGTGGCACGAGCAGCCGTTTCAACAGCTGTTAGCGTTAGCTGGCCAGTTAGAAACGTGAGGAAATTGTCCAACCTTGCATAAAGTCAGTCAGAGAGGGGTGGGGGTGAGAGGGGTGGGGGTGGGGGGGGGGGGGTATGGGTCTCCAACAGTCCATAAGCCGTCTTCAGGTTCATTGACTGGTCATTTGAAAGTACGTTGGTCGACTTGATCACGTGATGCGTTATCGTGAAACTTGTTTCGTGAAACTTGTTGCGCAAAGTCGAGCCGCCTGCAACCACTGCAGCTGCGTTTCAAGTGAGTTGCATCATGACATCATGACGTTATGCAACTCAAACGCAATTCACTTTCATGAATGTTTCAAGCAACTAAAGTTGCATGAAAGTTTCATTGCGTAAAACCACCTAAAAGGTTTAACAAAAGACTAGAAAAAGACTAGAAAACTAAACAGAGACATTCATATCAACGTAATGAACGCTAGAGTCTAATTCTAAATATTCAGGCCAGCCCTAAATGAAAACATTTAAAAAAAAAAAAAAAAAAAGCACATTCACTTCTGCATCTGTTGTTTAAGTACATTTAGACTCTTTTAGAAACTTTAGTTTTTGAAACTGAAGCATTTGCACTGGAGGATGGAATCCGAGTCCTTCTAGCCCCTCGGCCTACAGACTCGGTTTGTTTAAAAAGGGAAAACATAATTCTTCTCATTTTTTGTGAGACAGCACTGCAGTTTTTTCCAAGGTATGAGGCTGCCTATAAATGTACGACTTGAAGCTACAGTATCTTGAATTAGAATCCTTTTTAAAGCAGGGATATTTATGGGGGTGTCCCAATAAAATATATTGGTCACGGCTGTCAAATTGTTGATATTCTCTGAGTAATTATAACTTTTTGTGTGAAGGAGCTTGTGAAATGGAGGGCCATAAATCTTTAGCAGAAGCAGCTTTTCTCTTGCCCTCCGCTAAATCATAACCTCTGGACTGTAGGCACCTTCTCACACTCCTGCGCGGCCCGGCGTCTGTTTGGCAGAAGAAAAACACAGACAGATAGAAAACGCCCCGGAGCAGCTGCCATGCATTACCTCTGGCCAGTAAATCAGCGGCTCTGTCCTCGCACCTGAATGATGGACTCACCCACCGTCACATGCTTGGAATGAGCCACTAGTGCGGCCCAACAGAAGAACCGGGTGTATAACAGACACTGTATCTTCTACTGAAGCTCATCACTTCAAGAAAGTGCTCTCATTCCTTCAATGCCAGCTTCAGGATCTCTGAAAGACTGCATGTTTAACCCTTATCGTACCTAACATATCATTCGAGATCCATCCTGAGTGCTTGGGTTTGTCCACTTTAACTCAAACGGACCATCTCTGAGCAACTGGCAATGGGCTCTTTACGTTGTTTAAATCTGCCACCAGAGGAGTTATAGTGCTATAATACTACCATGTTTCCTATCACTGTATAGAAGATGCATGAGGCTTCTTTTGTTGCTGGATGCACTGACTGTGTTTACATGCAAAGATATTTGCCAATCTGATTTAATACATTCCAATTAAAGATTAAGACTGAGGTGTTTATGCTCAAAGCACTGCTGTGTCTGATCAACTCGTACCAGCACACCAACACACACTAACACACCACCACCACGTCAGTGTCATTGCAGCGCTGAGAATGATCCACCACCCAAATAGTACCTGCTCTGTGAGGGTCCATGGGGGTCCTGACCACTGAAGAACAGGGTAACAGAGTATCAGAGAAACAGATGGACTACAGTCTGTAACTGTAGAACTACAAAGACCAGCTATACAGTAAGTGGAGCTGATAAGGTGGACAGTGAGTGTAGAAACAGGGAGCTGGTCGTAATGTTATGCCTGATCGGTGTATATGCACTTTTTTTTGGAAACTATTTAATGTGTGTTAGTATGCAGTTTGGGATGCAAATATAATAATGCAGCAGGAAATCTCACCTATGTAGATTTTAGCTTTCGTTTGTTATCAATACAGCAACAAATCAAATAAAATCAAGCATACACACTCAAATTTATCAGTTAAATCGGTTTAAAATTTCGAAAAAGTGTTCAAGAAAGTGCTTCACTGCCTTCGCTGAGTCAGTTATGGCTTTGTTCTCTCATTACTGCCCCAGCACTGCTGAGTGAACTTGATGTTGCAGACGAAAACTGTGGCAGCGCGATTGTGACGTCACTGGAATACTATCAATTGTTGGATGCACTGAATGACACAGTTCCCAAGAGATATGGACTTGTCTTGGACTCGAGTCACCGATTTGATGACTTGACTCAGTCAAAAAAGTGAATTGCGAATCAACTTCAACTCGAACACCAATGACTCAGCCTTCAGCCTTATGGCTCGGAGAGACTTGAGACCCAAAGTGAAAGAAATGTGAAGAGGCTTCTGGCCGCGGACGGGACTCATTGTTCTAGCTTTCATGTGAATGGACTGGTTTCCTGGCGTAGGCGAACCAGAACGGCATCAAAGGTAATTAGTCATATGGCAGCGTCGTCAAATGCCTGTTGCTTTGCTTACGCTTGGCTTATTTTCCTTTGGAACCCGAGTGAAGCGTGAGGGTTCAAGTTTGTCTTCACAAGCGAGAAACAAGTGAGGTATCAATATCCTCATCAGCTCAGCACTTCAACTGCCGTCTTACCGGAGGAACTCACCAGGCTGACTTAGCATTTTCTTCATACAATCACGTTTTCAGGTTCTCCTTTAATGTAACATTAGACCACGTCCTGGAACAGCCCTGACTGTCTGGCTTTAGAACACTTTAAAGGTAGTTTCCCCACCTTGTCGGGCTTGTTAAGCAAAATAAATAAAGCCGTGCTGCAGCCTTCAACACAGGAAACGAAATGAATGTAAGCAGACAATTATAGAGTTAGGAGTCTTGCCCAAGGACTCTTAGGCTCAATCCCATTTCGTCTTTTCACCCCAACACCCTGTTTTCCAGTGTCACTGTAACCCCTTGGACCTGAGTTACAAGGGAGGCTCGATGAAATCTTGCCCTACAAAATGGAATAATAATAAAAACACATTCCTTCATTAATAGGCTAATAGCGCTGCTCTGTAGGCGACCCTGCCCGTCTGCAGTGACCGCAGAGGAGGGGAAAGTTCAGCTCCTCACTGCTGGGCTTTAGTTACATTTAGGGATCATACGCCTTCAAAGAGGGGGGCAATTATTTATTACCACCCCCCCTAATTCTTCAGTGATATTAAGCTGAAGTCAGAGATTCTCGTTCGAATTCTCCCGTTCCACCTTAAATGGAGCAGCAGTTACATTCTGGCGCTTCAGGTGTCAGAACTGCTGGACTATTTAAGGTGGAACGGTTAGTTAGCTAGCTGCCAAAACATCAGCATGCTATTCGTGATGAGTTATGCTTGTTATGAAGAAAAACGACCAAAATACACTGAAACATCATTAAACTGATATAATACAGTGGTTATCGTGATTTTTAACAGAGAAAATTCTCACATTTGTGGCTTTCTTTAGTCGCTTGTGCTCCATCTTGCCGGTTTTCCTTCTTTTCTCATTTTTCTCTCTGTTTGCAGTCTCTGAAAAAACCTCCGTTTGGAGGGTCATGTAGCCCCAATATTTCACCCTACCCCTCTATCTCAACAAGAATCAGGACCCCCTACCCCTATATGTGAACGCACAAAAAACAGAGGGCTGAGGGCTCAGTGGTAGGGGCGAGGGGTGAAATGGGACTGGGCCTTAGTGGTACAGCATGGTGTGTGTGTCCAGGTGAAGAATCAAACTCTCGTCTGTCGTCTCAACAGGCAGCAGCGTCATCCATATGACAACGCAGAATAAAAGACTTCTTTGTCGCAGAATTTGGGCAAAGTAAGGAGTTAATTTTGTGGCAAAAGGTTCAAATAAAATAATAAAATCCAAAAAGTGTCGGAAATATTTTGCAAATGCAAATAATGAGAGTTAAATTAAATTTAACTTTGATTAGATTACAATACAATTACAAGAGCAGTTCCAGAAGCAGAAATAAAGCCCCATTTCCAAAAAAGTTGCGACGCTGTGCAGAATGTAAATAAAATTTTAAGGAAAATACTACAAAGACAGCATATCAAATGTTGAAACTGAGAAATATGATTTTTTTTTTTATTTATGCCCATTTTGAATTTGATGGCAACAACACATTCCAAAAGAGTTGGGACGGGGGCCTGTTTACTGCGGTGTTTCATCACCTCTGTAAGTGTTTGGGAACTGAAGAGACACAGAGACATGTAGATTTAAAAATGGAATTTTTTCTCATTCTTGCTTGACTTGACATTTGTCGTATTTTTCGATTCATAACCCTCCAAATGTTTTCAGTGGTGACAGGTCTGGACTGCAGGCAGGTCAGTTTAGCACATGGACTCTTGCTGAAATAATCAAGGCCTTCCCTGAAAAAGACGTCGTCTGGACGGCAGCACGTTGCGAAAACACGTATATATCGTTCAGCATTAATGGCGCCTTCACAGATGTGCCAGTCACCCATGCCATGTGCACTAATGCCCCCCTAACCCATCATGAATACTGGCTTTGGAACTGTGCACTGATAACAAGCTGAGTGGTCTTCAGCCCGGAGGACACAGTGTCCATGATTTCCAAAACTTTCCACTTCCCCTTAGCCCATTTTAAATGAGCTCAGGCCCAGAGAAGGTGGCAGCATTTCTCGATCCTGTTCATACATGGTTTCTTCTTTAGATATTTTATTATTTCATTTGAAACATTTGGTACTAAATTAACTTCATATAAAGCAGGTTGTCCTTTGCATTAGGATCACGATTTTAACAATAGACCTCCTTGAGTTTAGCTGCTAGGGATCTGAGGTGCCAACACTGCACATAATCCAGATTATCCACACGGAATACTGTAAAACACAGCTTTTTTTCTTCCTCCAGCAAAACTTCATTCACACAGGATAAGACTGCACCCTTCTCAGTGGCTTAGGTGAGACGTCTACATAAGTAATATCACTCTTAAGCCCACTTTGCATGTACTTGCTCATTAACCGGGCCAATTCCAACAAGGCTCTGCATGTGTGCAAAGAAAGTCAAGTCGGAGTAGTATGGAAAAGCCTCAGTGTTCACAATGGCCTTATAATCAAAGCCTGTCTGCTGGAGTTAGCAGCGCTGCAGTGACGTTCCCGAGCCCAATAAGGCTCGCAAACCGGCTGTCAGCACGGCTGCACATCCACCCCATGATGTGTACATACTCCCCCTCGGGCAGGAAATACTTTTCCACCAAGAATTAATTAGTCCCATCAAACTGTCCCATTTTTTTTCCATAAAAACCTCCCACCCCCCATTTGGATAGATCATGGACGCTCATAATAATTCCGGCCCCTGAGGGGACAGTTTTCATATAAGGACCTTGGCGGAGTCACAACATTATACCGTACATGCACATCAAAGAACACTGTTTTACATGATGCGCACCATGAATTTGCCTCTATGGTAATAAAAGCACTGCGTGTCAAAGATGCCAAGCAATGCCGAGGCCTGGCAGAGCTCCAAAATATGCAGAAAACTGTTCTCGGCCCTAAAAGTTAAAGAAATAGTTCAGCGAATAAACTTGTTTACACCATTTTTCAATTATCCCAAACTAAATATGCTTCTAAAACAACTAAAAAGACAAAACTTGCAATTTTTACTAACAACAGTGTCACACAGGGCCATTTAACTTAGATTACTTAATAATGCAGTTTATGGCAAGTTAGTGATGACAGTTTGTATGATGCTAACTGGTGGGATACTCACCAGCCACTTTATTAAGTACTGTTCAGTTGCTTGTTAACACAAATAGCTAATCAGCCAATCACACGGCCGCAACTCACTGCATTCAGGCCTGTAGAGGTGGTCAAGACGACTTGCTGAAGTGCAGACCGAGCATCAGAACGGGGAAGAAAGGGGATTTAAGGGACTTTGAACGTGGCGTGGTTGTTGGTGCCAGACGGGCTGGTCTGAGTATTTCAGAAACTGCTGATCTGCTGGGATTTTCACACACAACCATCTCTAGGGTTTACAGAGAACGGTCCGAAAAAGAGGAAATATCCAGTGAGCGGTCAGTTGTGTGGACGAAAATGCCTTGTTGATGTGAGAGGTCAGAGGAGAATGGGCAGACTGGTTCCAGATGATAGAAAGGCAGCAGGAACTCAAATAACCAACCAGAATCTCTGAGGAACGTTTCCAACACCTTGTTGAAAGTCTGACATGAAGAATTAAAGCAGTTCTGAAGGAAAAGGGGGTCCAACCTCTTACTAGTACCTAATAAAGTGGCCGGTGAGTGTAATGGCTACAAATGGGGTAAGTGCACACACACAGGCCATTTGAGCCCGGCACGCTGAAGTGAACTGACCACTGCCCAAGTATATTTTACCAATATCCAATTTCCATTTTGTGCCTAAATTTCAAAGGCAACATTTTAGATTTCCGTGAATAATCAATGATGTGTAGTTGATCACCCACTTAATGCTGTGCTTATTCAAACACCCGAACAAGGAATAAATGCTCCGATGAGTGCAGAGGCGTAGAGGTTTGTTTCAGACCTGTGGGAAACGCTGTTGTGCATTTCTTTAACTTCTAAATAACTTACATGTACTTACATTTTCGTTTTAGCTCTCTGCTCATGGAGGAGGTCTAATCCCTTTTTAAGCCAAATGGAGGCAAAACGGAGGCCGTTATCGTTGAAAAGCCCGAGGGGCCGTCCTCCCACAAATCCTGCACAAGGTCGTAGAACCGTAATGTCATTCATCTTTGGCAGAAATATGTCCCAACACACACACCCCTTTCCTATCAGCCTGCCTAACTCAGTCAGACACAAGATTCTGCTTGTGTAACTGTCACAAGTGCCCCCCCGAGTTCAGCTATTTTCCACGTCCTGACCACCAGCGTGTGAAATCAACCATACTGCTTTCCTGACCCGTAACCAAAACATCGGGGGAAGGGGTTGCCATAACATGAAGCGCTTTTTCCAAGCTTACATTGATAGGAACAAAGACAGTAAGAGAATTTACACTCGCACATATATAAAACCCCCCTCTCTCAAACCGTTTTAGCCTAAAGCAACAGTCAGGATTCCAAACGTTAAGAAGAGCCGTTTTTGTCCTTTCAGCAAAAAGTCAAACCAACCTGGGAGCCACAACATTTTATGTCCATTTTACCATCTTGGCTGTAAATATGTCTCAGTATGGGATAATAAACAAAAACGCAGACTCCCTTTGCTCTGCTTTAAGCTTTAACTCAGCTACAGCTGCTTTTCTCACATCTCCAGCAGGAAACTTTTCCACTAAAGTAGAACAGTTTTCCAAATGTTTCTGAATGTTCGACTTTTTACGAGGGTGAACTCCCTTCTCACTCGCCAGCTTCTTGCTCAAATGTTCCTGCTCCACCTTAAATAGTGCCTGAGGTGCCAGAATGCAAGTGCTGCACCATTTAAGGTGGAACGGGAAAATTCGAACAAGAAGCTGGCGAGTGAGAAGCAACTTTAGCCTTGCAACATTTGCGTTTGACAGTTTCTCGTTGCAGATTAATCGTATCAGGAAACCAGCCGGAGTGACTATAAACACCAATAAGTCCATTCGTCTCCAAATTATCGATGTCCGTCTTAAATCTCTCTCTTTGCAGTTTCGTAGCTACTAGCTGGGCGAGACTGTTGTCTGTGTTGCTATGGTGACCAGCCGTCTGCGCTGATCTTCAGGGTTAAAGGGTGAATCAGCAGTTCTACATTAACTCCAGCGTTTAAGACCATTTACTGTTAAACTGAGTTGAAGGATCAACAGAGCTTTATTTTACTGTAGAGGAGGATTATTTTATCATTACCTACTGATCTGATTCAGCTGTGGAGCCACGACAGGGCAGTAAAAGAGCCGCATGAGGCTCTGGAGCTGCACATTGCTGACCACTGGTCTAAAGCTTAGTCAAATATCTACACACCTCTGTTCCTTATGCTAAATGTAGGCAAATTTGGTGTCTGAAGTTTATTTCTTTAGGTTTTGCTGGAGCCGCATCACATACTTGCATCAAGCCACAAGCTGTTGAGTAACCTCAAACAGATCTGATTACAGTGATTCTGACACTGTATGACACACTTATCAATAAAACGTCATAGATCAACGCATCTGTTATTCCTCTTCAGGCTTCAACGAGGCTGCTTTTGGCTAAACAACACAGTTCTGTTAACAATGATATGATAACAATATGTCACACAGTCTTAGAAACCACATAACCACAAACATGGCCTGGCTAATTGGCCACATTTGCAGTGAGGGAAAAACTGTACAAATGAGATTTTTAGGCCAAACCATTGTTCCACCACTTTAAGGATTAGCTCAAAGGCTTTTTCCATACAATGAGACACACAGCAACTATGGGAAAGAGACAGAGCACAGCCATGAAAGGCTTGTCCTTCAGCTATCAACAACGATTGCGTTAGCTGGGAGGATTAGAGGAGGTCAAATGGGACCCACGGGGACATCCTTCCCTCTTTTCCGATCTCGCTCTCCCTCAGTGTGTGTGCAGAATGCCAGTGTGAGCGGTCACATTAATCCCCACTCAAATATGACAGCTCCGCGGAGGCACTACATAACGAATGGCACCCGCAAGACAATTTGCTACATATTAAAACTTCACCCAACTAAACGCCAGTAAATCAAAATATCAGATTTGCTATTACGCACACATTCCGCTCTCAAGCCAATAATCATTAGACATCTATCAAACGTCTCAGGCTGTAGCCACAGGTAAGACAGTAGCATTCGCTTGCGTGGAACCGGATCAGGCTAAAGCACACGGATCCTGTGCATCAGAGCTGGAAATGTTCATCCGAACCAACCTAGTCGCTTCAGGTTTGGCTCAGACGCCGTTCCTCAAATGTTTTTCCATGTTTATTTTTTTCACACCCATTTCCCACCTTCAACAGATTTGAACCCAACTAGGTTTTCTCTCTAAGTTTTGTCAGACAACATTCAAGTTGGGACAGAATTCTGTCAAATGTCAGTCTAAGTGGGGCAGAATTCTGTTGGAATACAGTCTATTATATATATTCAGTCTATTTGGAACAAAATTTTGCTTGACCATAGTTGACTTGGGACGGAATTTTGTAGGATCATAGTGTTGGGAAAGATTTCCCAGAATGCAGGTGAATTTGGAAATAATTTTGTGGGAACAAAGCTGAACTGGGATGGAATTTTGTTGGAATACAGGTGAATTGAGGTAGAATTCTATCAGAATTCAGGGAAATTTGGACTTTTTTTCTTTTGGAATACAGTGTAACTGGGACAGAATTTAGTCCAGCCATAGATGATTGGGTGAAGAATTCCGTAGAATCACAGTCAAATTGGGAAATTGCGTGGGGATTCAGCCAAACTTGGACAAAATTCTGTAGGAATACGGTCAAATTTGGAAATAATTTTGTGGCAACAAAGCTGAATTGGGGTAGAATTCTATCAGAATTCAGTGAAATCTGGACAGAATGTTGTCAAATCAGGGCAGAAATTCGTAGGACCTGGGAAAGATCTTTCAGGGAATACAGTCGAATTCGGACATCATTTTGTTGAGAAAGCCAAACTGGGCCTAAATTTTGTCAGGATACAGTTGAAATGGTGTCAGAATTTTGATGGAACACAGCTGAATTGGGACAGAACTTTGTCAGGCTATAGTCAAATGAAGAAATTTGTCCGACCAGTCAAAACTTAATTTTGTCAGAATACGGATGATTTGAGACAGAATTTTGCTGGACTGCAGTCGAGTTTGACAGACTTCAGTCAAATTGGAACGGAATTCTGTGAGGCTGCAGTCGAGTATTAAAGCTCTACTGTGCATCTTTCTCACAGTTCTCCTGTGTAGAAACAGCCTGGTAAACATGCTGGCCCGACCCACCCCCACGCTGGAGTGATAAGATTGCCTTTGCTTGCTAGTGTTGTCTTATCTGCAGGGGGAAACACATTGCAGTCTCAGTACAAAGAGAGCAGAGATATAACTGGAAATGGCACTGAGCCATGAACAACAGCACAAGCCTGACTGAATGAGCCGAACGGGAGAACTTGCATCACGTTAACGAACATAAACAGTGGGGAAAAAAGCCGTCAAATACTCCAGTTGGCAAATTCTGCATTAACCAAAGCGTTGTCTTTCAGGGCCAATCGCAGTCCCCTGCGCCACCACAATCATATCAACTCTCTCTCTTTTATCTTTTGTGCTACAGACAGTAGCAGCAGAGTCTCCAGACTCTCTTTAAGCCAAGCCGGAGGGGATAATAGGGGGGTGGCCTAAAACATCTGCTGGAGAAGAATTTATTCCTTAAATCACTGTCATTAAACATAGAATAAATTGTGCTGTATAAGGGAGCAAAGTGCCTTCAGACAAGTGGGGACATGAGAGGTGAGAGGGGGGAGAGAGAGACGGAGAAAGAGAGAGATATTTATGGTAGCTTCCGTAAGCTGCTCTTCACCTGATTCAGCTTTATGGTACCTGGAACGGTCGCAAACACAACCCAATTGCATAACACAAGTGCTAATCAGCGTATTACTGGACATCCGCAGTCTGCAGGGACGTTTAACGCTCAGTAAAGCACGGGCCGGAAATCTGCCAGCAGGAATTCTAAGGTAACTGCGAGAAAAGGAAGCACAGCCTACGGCGCTTGGCTCATCAGGAAACATTAGCCGAACTATATTCTGCCGTATAAATGGTTTTATCCCGAGCAGGAGGGGAGATACACACACAAGCATTTCAGAGCTTCAAAGCTAATTTCGCTCTCTCTCTCTGTCTCTCTCTCTCTCTGTCTCTCTCTCTCTCTCTGTCTCTCTCTCTCTCTCTGTCTCTCTCTCTCTCTCTCTCTGTCTCTCTCTCTCTCTGTCTCTCTCTCTCTCTGTCTCTCTCTCTCTCTCCGTCTCTCTCTCCCTCTCCGTCTCTCTCTCCCTCTCCGTCTCCCTCTGTCTCTCCCTCTGTCTCTCCCTCTGTCTCTCCCTCTGTCTCTCCCTCTGTCTCTCTCTCGCTCTCTCCCTCGCTCTCTCCCTCGCTCTCTCCCTCGCTCTCTCCCTCGCTCTCTCCCTCGCTCTCTCCCTCGCTCTCTCCCTCTGTCTCTCTCTGTCTCTCTCTCTCTCTCCCTCTGTCTCTCTCTCTCTCTCTCTCTCTCTCTCCCTCTGTCTCTCTCTCTAAGGAAGGAAGGGGAGGGAAGCCCTTTGGCGAGTACTCGTTTTCATGTTTTTTATTGAAAAGGCAAGAACTCTTTGAGGATAAGGGAGCCGGGGCAAAACAACAATTTAGAATCTGCAGTTTTTCATCTTCATCAACAGTCGTTCGCAAACTGGCAGATATTTTACGAGACGTGTCTGTTGTCCATATTCATAAACAGCAGACAGACGCAGAGCCAAAAGGTGGTGCTCTGCACAGGGCTAAAAGGTTCGTGCTCTTCAGCAGCTTTGATATGTTGAAAGGCTTTTCTGTTTGAACTGAGTCACATGGAATCTCGGGGGGAGATAACTGAAATGCAATTTGCGTTAGACGTGAGCAGAGGCCGATCAAAAGCCCCAAGAATCGTTCCTCTAATTCCGTTTTGAAGGATGAGAATTGAAGTATGGAAAGCCCCTGTTTGCACAGCCAGAGACGGTTCTGGCACTCAAAACAATCATGTACGTTCGCTGCATGAGCCGAATCCTCACAATGAACAATAGCGGCCTCAAAAACTTTGAACTACGCACTGTAAGCGTGTCGTACCGGCTTACTTATTGCCAGAAACACAAGGAAGCTTCACAAGACAGTGGACAGTGAGTGGACACAGTGTTTAAAAACTCCAGGAGCACTGCTGTGTCTGATCCACTCAGACCAGCGCGACACACACTAACACACCACCACCACATCAGTGTTACTGCAGTGCTGAGAATGACCCACCACCCAAACAGTATCTGCTGTGTGAGGGTCCATGGGGGTCCTGACCACTGAAGAACAGGGTAACAGAGAAACAGATGGACTACAGTCTGTAACTGTAGAACTACAGAGTGCAGCTATACAGTAAGTGGAGCTGATAAAGTGGACAGTGAGCGTAGAAACGAGGAGGTGGTCAGAATCTTACGGCTGATCAGTGTACATTGACTTTGTCACCTCAAAGCAACGTGATTATAATTAATGCTGACATATTTTTTGGCTTGCAACTAATAGGACTGCACGATCGGAACCAGCACTGGCTGATTTTCGCCCCTAACGCAATCAGTAATGGATCGATTTATTTAAATCACTTCACTCAACCCAATTCAAGATTTTCTGATGTACACAATGTGAGGCAGCTACATGCCACTGCATTGGCTATTTGTTTACCTGTTGCCACCTGGCCTAATAAAAAGAACAAAGAATGGCATTTGAACCATTTTACTATGGAAACTATTCCAAAACTATTTTGAAACTCCTTATTTGGTTGAAGCTACGTTACACTGACATAACCATGCCATGATTATGCCATGAACGTGTCATACCCATGCCATGAACGTGTCATAACCATGCCATGAACGTGTCATAACCATGCCATGAACGTGTCACAACCATGCCATGAACGTGTCACAACCATGCCATGAACGTGTCACAACCATGCCATGAACGTGTCATAACCATGGCATAACCATGCTTTCATCATGCCATAACCACACCATAACCATGCCATAACCATGCCATGAACATGTCATGAACCCACCAGGGCAGATGTCATTGTGATAAGTTGCCTTGGCAGAGTCACGTGCTAATCTTAGGTGTGTAGTCTAGTAATCCATCATGACAATATCTGTCATGACAATAACAGTAATTGTAACACGGTAACTGTTATATATAACTGTTATATAATAGCTGTTATATCAGTTCTATATGGTAACATGTTTATATCATGGTTATGTCAACGTTATGTAGCATGTTATATAAAGTTCAAATAAAGTGATGTCAACTATTTCATGTTGTGTCATTCGTGCAAAGCGCCCGTCGTCCACAGAGGCAACCGTTTTTCTGTACCGTCATGAATAATAATAATAAATAACTATGTAATGTAGACATGCGGCCTTTTCGCCCTCTAGTTTCCGCTAGCACACTCTATGGTATTTCTGTGTTATGTTAGCACCAAGCTAATGGGAATGTTTGCAGACTTTGTTATTTGAAGCTTGTAGCATTACCATTTCCTTCATATGTTGCACTGAATCCCTCAGAATATATTTCAACTGAAGGCCACTTACATGAATACTTGTGGAGGAGCCGGTTGCACAACTGAGATCTTCCACAGGGAAAGTTTCCTGCGGTTTTAGGCTGAATGTCATTTATAGCACATAAGTGCTAAGTGCTATGTCGACTTGACATAAGGCTTGTCAAAAGCAGCCTTTATGGCAGCTTAATCCTTCCCAAATGTTTATGTAGGTAGTGTCATGTAGCCTAATGATCACTGCCCTACAATAAAGTCTTAAGGGACTTTTTTTGTGTGATCACAATAAAAAAAAGCAAGAAAAAATTGGTAAAAAGTTTGTCCACAGACTTCAGTCTATTCTAGCAGGTGCTTGTTTACTGCCTCCGTTTTTTTCACTGTCAAGCCCAGACCCAGATACACGCATAACACAGCAGATAAGCGCAGTATATCACAGTCGGGATTGTGTCAGGAGCGGCTCCAGCAGCGTGAATGAATGATCTTTTCCCTACGTTATCGCAGGAAGTTGAAGAGCAGCCCAACATTGTGCCGAATGACGGGCGTGAGCAGTTACATCTAAAAATACCCCTTTCGAAAAATATAAAACAAGCCACGAAACACAGTGTGTCGAAAACATGATCTGGCGTTTCCTATCAGCCTCGCCGCACTGGAACATCTGTTTGAGCTGTGTGCCCAGATATTCAGGGCAAGGAGGAAAGCAGGAGAAAAACAAAATACTGTACAGCAAACGCTCGGAAAAAAACATGGACTGACCCGCGGGCGGCTCTGGCTACAGGCAAATCGGAATTTTTGGCCTAAATGTGCCACAGATCTGAAGTTCAGAGCTCTGTAAACACAGAAGTCTAGATCTAGATTTTTACACGTATTCCTAGATCAGATATGTCAAACATGGTGGCCACAATAAGGGCTTTCAGTTAGAATTCACATGGCGGGAATTTGGAGGGTAAAGACACTTGGTTTTTTCTCTCCTTCTCCCAGATTCACTCATGATTTCACCCACTGGCTAGGTCTCCCTTCATAGCATGATACTACCATGCTAGAAGGGTGAAAGCTGTGACATGTGCATCTCCAGTTTTTTTAAACGGCCGCTTAAGCCTTGGGTTCACTGATTACTGAAGCATTAGGGGTCGCACACACAAAACGATCACGGATCACACACTAATCAACTTTCAAACTGTTGCTGAACCCAAGAGAACTCTCTCTAATAATAATAATAATAATAATAATAATAATAATAATAATAATAATAATAATAAGTTGAACTTATATAGCGCCTTTACACAAAACCCAAGGTCGCTTGACAAATGCATATCACATTACACAAGGCCCGAGGAAGATGCAGGAGAAAAATGAAGGAGAAAAAGATGAGATTTCAATAAAGATTTGAAGTGAGAAAGAGAAGAGGTAGAGCGAAGAGAGAGAGGCAGAGAGTTCCAGAGCAAGGGGGCCGCAACACTGAAGGAACGACCACCCATAGAGCTGAGCCTGAACCTAGGGACCACTAGAAGGCCTGCTTCCGAAGACCTGAGGTTATGAGTGGGCTTGTAGGGTATTAGAAGATCGAGTAAGTAAGCAGGAGCCAGGCCATGAAGTGCCTTGAATGTGAAGTAGAATTTTATAGTGAATACGTAAAGTAATGGGCAGCCAATGAAGTCTCTAAAGAACAGGAGTAATGTGCTCAGATTTTTTAGTGTATGTGAGAATCCGTGCTGCAAAATTTTGCACTATTTGTAACAACCTAAGCGACTTAGCGGGGAGCCCATAGAGCAATGAGTTACAATAGTCCAGGCGAGAAGTAACAAAAGCATGGACCAGAGACTCAGCTGCAGCCGGGGACAGTAAAGGACGGATACGTGAAATATTGCGAAGGTGGAAAAATGCCGACCTAGACAGAGACTTGATGTGCGGTTCAAAAGACAAAGAAGGGTCAAAAAGAACACCTAGGTTTCGGACAGTGACAGATGGAGTGATTGTAATATCATTTACAGTGAGAGCAAGATTTTTGAGAGCGTTAACAGTGGACTTGGAGCCACTAACTATAAACTCGGTTTTGTGTGCATTTAAAGAAAGAAAATCTGCCCTAAGCCAGGAGTTCAGGTCAATAAGACATCTATTTAACTGGGGTGGGGGGAAACAGTGCTGATGGTTTGAAGCTGAGATAGATCTGAGTATCATCAGCATAGCAATGAAAATGTAAATTGTGACTATGAAAAATATGACTGAGGGGGCGAGTATAGATTATAAAAAGGAGGGGACCAAGGACGGAACCCTGAGGGACACCATATTCAATGGGCACTGTGTCAGACGTATGGTTCCCAATTGAAATAAACTGAAGCCTGTTAGTCAGATACGAGTGGAACCAGGATAGTACGGTTCCAGAGAGACCAATCTCAGTGAGCCTAGTTAAAAAGAACATTATGATTTACTGTGTCGAAAGCAGCAGCTCTAACTCCCTCTAACTCTCTCTAACTCTCTCTAACTCTCTTCTAACTCTCTCTAACTCCCTCTAACTCCCTCTAACTCCCTCTAACTCAGAGGGAGTTAGAGGGAGTTAGACTGAGTTAGATTGAGTTAGAGAGAGTTAGACTGAGTTAGACTGAGTTAGACTGAGTTAGACTGAGTTAGACTGAGTTACAGAGAGTTAGAGGGAGTTAGAGGGAGTTAGAGGGAGTTAGACTAACTCAGTCCAACTCAGTCCAACTCATGCTAACTCATGCTAACTCATGCTAACTCATGCTAACTTATGCTAACTCATGCTAACTTATGCTAACTCATGCTAACTCATGCTAACTCATGCTAACGCTCACATACTCCCAGTACATGGTCCTGAACCAAATAATCAAACGTGGAGCTGCTGCCGTTTCCTCTGCCATTTGCACTGATACAGTAAATAAGCAGCAGGTAAACATGTTTTTTTTTTTTTAACGTACATAAACTCCCCTGTGCTCGTGTCTTAAAGTCAGCTCATTAAAAGCTTTACTTGCTGTATTTTCTTCTTTTGCACTCTTGGTTTTCATTGGCTGTTGCAGGAATCTCTTTAGAGTAAGCCTTTGATCAGTTCCCAGTTGATTACACTTGAAAAAAATCAAACCTGGTAAACGGTCATGAAAATGAAATCTGCTAACTGCTAATTCTATTACACAATCTATATCAGAGCCCCAGATCTCGCAATGACAGGGCCAACACTTAGACAGCTGCACCACTCAGAAGCCCCAACGATACATATATTTTCAAGTTTGATACCATTTTTGACTGAGATCAAGACCGAGTTCAATTTTTTATATTTAATATGTTATAAAAATCGTGATTCTACAGATGTCTAAATATATACTACACAGGGCCCAGTGTCCAAAAAGCTTTTTAGCATTAAGATCATCTTAACTAGTATAGGGAATGCTCATCTACCATTTAAGAAGAATATTTGTGTTAAGCTGATTTTGGGAAATCCAGCCCAAAGAGGTTTGTCTGAGATAAATAAAAATTTCACAGCTTGCTGTTCCGTCCTCTAACGAAATAAACTCCAAAATCACAAGTCCTACAAGTTATAAACGCAAAAGCACGGTCATGTGAGCATGGGATGCATCAGCGATACAGCTTTCCACTTCCAAACACTGATTTGTATGAAATAGGGGGAAAACATTACAGTCATTTTATTTACACCGCTATGATCACATTTGTGAGGCATTTGGATGCACATGATGGTACTGACTTCGAAAATGGGTGCATGCAGGTTCTTCAGGACACAGGCGTGCTCATGTGAATGACCGGTACGGGTCACTCACACAGAGAAAAGGGAGAAAAATCGGATTTGCTTCCTAGCTTTTATTCGGACTCCTAGCTGTTGACACTGAGTCCTTTTACTCACCACTGCCCTCTAAAGGTGCTACAGCACCCAATAAGAAGTTCAAACTTGTGTTGTTGATAAAAACACGCAGATCTCATTCTGTTTGTCGCAATGTAAACAGGCTGGCGGAATCTAACTGTCGAAAAACAACTGCAGCTTAAATAATTGCGATCAACTCAAATTACTGGAATTAGGCGACTATGCAACAACTCGGACGCTCCATAAGGCTTGCAATGACCTCTGTCTCAGATTCAGCACAGAAGAACAGCCTAAACCATCAACACATTCATTCATAACACCACCTCCAGAGTGCAAACACAGCGGAGGCCAATCCGGAGTGCTTGGCTCCAGGCAGCACCTATTCTCCCTCCTCTTCAACTTCCGCTGGAAATTATAAATCACCCTGCGCAAACGAAGGCATGTTTACATTCGAGGGAAAACACGGCAGCATGGGGGTCGCCTGCCTCCCAGCTGTCTGGGGTCCATGTGGATGTCAAAGTAGAAAGAAAATAAAAAATAGCCTGCCTGGAGGTTAGTTTATGCTGACCTCATGAGATAGCCACGACTGGTGCCGCAGGACAAGCTGCACATGGATAGTCTGCAGCCAAGCGTAGTGCCAGGCACCCATGGGGCCCTCGTACTTCACTGCTTTTTTCTTAGGACAGGAAAGCAACCGGCCCCTCCCGATACATGACCCCAGGAAGGGATGAGGGAGGGAAGCAAAGAGAGAAAGGAAAACATAAGCTGTAACACGTGCTACGGGGAACAAACACATTTCCGGCTGGGTCTATTTTAAATCTTCTCCAATGGATGTCAGCGTTTCAATGCATTACGACTCGAACAATGCAAATGCACATAACTCAAACTTAACGTCCTTAGTGTGGCTTTGGTCAGACTGGTCTCGTCACGGTCTCCTCAGAAGGAGGCTTCAATTAGCTCTAATCAACACACGTTACCGCATGTTGGCCCACGGTGCCAGTTCCGCAACCCCAAATGTTCTCTTACTGCTTTTTGATGTTTGTAAACAAACCTCATGGAAAGCAGGCCTCACCCCTTCCAACTGACTCCAAGCCCTCATCTTTGCCTTCATTAACTCAAGCTTTGGCTTTTTTTTTTTCTTCCTAGCCTCCGCATCACGTTGGGCTTCCATGATGCAGCTCTTTGTTCATGCATCTTGCTTTCATCAGCAGCTTTTTGAAGACCCAGATGTCCTGACCCAGGGGACGCTGATTCACCGCCGGAGCTGTAATTTTGCACACTCTGCCGCTGCGCCGCTACAATCCGCTTCCTTTGATGTCCCGCAGGCTGCGGCCTCGATCTCAAACATGTAACACATTTCTGTCAATCAGCCCACAAAGCCATTAAATTGCAGTGCCGAGGCTTCCGACAGGCTCTTTCGGTTTCCACCGATCCCTGCGGTGAATGGGGACTGTAGGCTGCTCATGTGGGACTACAGGGCTGCACACCTGAGAGGCTGCACTGTAAACAGGCCTGACTTACTGGCCTCCGGCTCTGCTGTGGCCGTCAGGCATCCCTGTACTGGATAGGCGGTGATGACAGGCCTCCCCGCACTGTTATCACTGTTCACACTCAGCTATTTGTTGATATGCCAGGAATTCCGCCCTTTTTTTCCCCCCTATTTTTCTCCCTGTCCCTGCTGTATACTGGAGAGATGTGGAAAGACAGCTGTGGTGACAGCAGCACTTCAGCTACACAGCCTGCCTCCAGACCTGCACAACTTTGTTTACTTAGCTAATGGTATTCTCTATACAGGGAGTGTCTTGCTCTTAAATGAATGCTTAGCGGACGGAAAGAAATATTACATGGTGCAACTGGCATGAATAGCATGAAAAATGGATTAACCTCATCTGTGAGTTGCTTCTTGGGCATTGGCCTCATCTCCTTAAAAAAGTAGCTCGAATGAGCTGACGTGAAAGGATGGGCATTTTGGTTAGATATGATATTCTAATTTCATAAAGCATTACTTGAAAAACATTCTAATAATACATCCCACAAGGGATCTCAAGGCTACAGGATACTGCTGTGGCTGAGTCAGAAGCACTGCTCAGCATCCTACTCTCACTGTGTTTAACCTGAACCACAGCAGGGGACATATGGCTTGAAATTTACACCACAAAAGTGTCCATTTAAAGTAGTTTTTATCATCACCTCAGCCAACGTTATTAGCCTAGCCACATCATATTTCACCTCATACCTTTTAGTTCAAAAACAGTGGGCCTCACTCACTGACGTCTTTCTTTGTGCTCTTAAATGAGCGTAGATTCTGTTGCTACCCAAGAACAAATCCCAAATAGGAAAATATTGGTGAATGTCAGAATCTTCGTAAAAATTGTGGGTTTTAAGAAGAAATTTCTTCTTAAGAAGAGCTGGTGACTGAGGCCCAATGAGTTTGGGAAGAGTTAGATAGCTGAAGCTAAACTTGATAAATTCACTTAGTGATGGTGAAAGTCATATTCTATTAAATTTAAACATAAGTAGGGTGTAAAGTTGGCCAGATGTTTATCACCGCTTTTCTGTGATTGTTACTAAGTGCCAAAGCTGCAGTTTGTACCACGTGCTACGATGCAGCGCAGCATGGAGTTTCTTATCCAGTGTGCCTTTAGCCAGCTTTAGTGGTCTTTCTACACTACCTTCTTTGAAGTAAATAGATAAGATACTTCCAGGAAATGTCAGATGAAGGACTAGCCTTTAGCTGGCTTTAGTAGCCTTCCTATAGAATAGAATAGAATAGAATAGAATAGAATATGCTATGCTTCCTTCTTTGGAGTATATGGACCAGACATGTTCACCAGAACATCAGACACAGGGCTAGCCTTTAGCCCACTTTAGTAGCCTTCGTATGCTTCCTTCTTTGAAGTATGCGTATAAGAAGTTCAGACATCTCATAGCTCTTATGAGAAAGTGCAACAGAGACAGGCTCACTTTCCTGACTATTTCAATTTTAGAACATTCTGCCGCATTCCTACTAACACGGCTATCAATGAAAAGTACCCAACAACCAGCATTTCTAAATTACTCCTTAGACATTAATAAGCATACCTTCTGATCTCTTGAATTCTTTGTGTTGTACAGCCGGGGACTCTCTCTTGATTCCGTTGCTGAGGGGGGTGATAGGGCTTGGGCTGGGCATTGGCACTTTTGCTTCCCCTCTGGAGAACGAGGCAATCCTCTGAAGGATGGAGCCCACACTCTCCTTGGCCGGAGACTCATTGCGTGAAGTACTGCTGACGATGTTGACCTGTGTGGGTGGAGGTGATGTAGCAGGAGCAATCTGGACCACCTGAGGCTGAGAGGCCAGGTTGAAGCGAGGCGTCTGGGCTGGGGAGAGCAGCACAGGAGATTCACTGATGTTGGGAACCGGGATGGCTCCAGGAGATGTGACAGGCTCACGCTTCTCTGCAGTGTAGTTGTGAACCATGGGAAGATCAGTGCTGTCTAAACTGCTGACAGAAGCAGAAGGGCTGGCAGATATAGTGGGACTGGTGGACACTGGGTGAAATCTTGGAGGTGGTCTTGGTGGCACAGGCCCCTCTGGTGTCTGGGGCTTGACCACAAGGTTGTCAAGATCAAGGGGGAACTTGTTGAGTCGAGCAGGTTCCTTGGTTTTTGGGGGCTGGTGGTTGATGGAGGAATCCTTCCCAACAGTGCTGTTGTTGTGGAGACGATGAGCACTCCATGTTACAGGAGCATGAGGGAATCTTGATCCAGGTGACACTGCTTGTCTCATTCCTCCACTCTCAGCCATCTGAAGATCCAGTGAGGGCATGGAGCCATGGCTGATACCCAAAGGCTCTGTGGGGATCACTAATGGACCCTCTAGCTCTGAGTGGAACATGTTCCCATGGGAAGAGAACTTCTTCAAGGCAGGGCTTCCCAAGCGCTGGGCCTTGTACTCACCCACCCCCATGGGACTTTGTGGTGGGCTGGTGTAGGAGCTCAGTTTGGACGATGCCTGGTATTCCAGACTGGAGGAGGAACTATGAAGGCTGTCGTTGTCACTGCCAGGTCCTGAACAAGAATTAAAACCATTGGGATTGAATTTGTTCTGGAAGGAGGCAGCACGGTTGATCCCGGTGTTGGAGTTGATGGTGGGCTTTCCCATGGTCCCTCGATTGAAGGACAGACTAGACACCATCCGGTTCTTCATGGCAGGGCTTTGAGCAGGGCTGGAGTTCAGGCTGATCCGTGAGCGGTATGTCGGGGACATGTGGTTGCCCGCACTTCTGACCTCGCCGGCCTTGCTGAGGATGGAGCTCGGACTGATGGGGGATGTGACTGACGAGGTTGGGGAGAACGTAGGGATCTCATCAACATCATCAATATCAAAGGACCTCTTCAGGGCTGTGGAAGAGAAAAACAAGCACAAATGAATACCTGCAACAAACCAGAAGGCTTCAGTTTAATGAGGACATAAAGCTGTACGAAACAGAATTATGACAACGTTTGTATAGGCTATAAATGTGTTACCATTTATGCTCACATTTGGATTTGATTAAACAAACAAGTTCTGCGGTGAAATTTTTATTGTTTGGATATGTTTCATGCATATGCTACTAATCATGCAACAGTGATAAAAATAGTCTTATATTGCCATAAATGCTCTTAAGAGGTTTTTATTTTGTTTTTGACTTCTCTGGCTGACTGTAAATCATAAATCAGATTCCTAATGCATCTGGCAGTTTTTCAGGCCTTGGGTATTTTCATAAAAAGATTACTTTTGTGTAAATCAAAGACATTTTTTTCAGAATAACAATAATCAATCAAAAGTAACAGTTGTGTCCCAGATTGGTTTTACAGAGGCAATAAAGGTTGAAAGGCCTGCTGAGTTGTGTATATAGGCCGCCTGGATGCCTCTTTGAATGGACCTCTTTCAGACGCATTGTTAAAGGCCAGGCCGTAATTACGATGGTGTCTGTTTGATCTCGCTTTGCGGCTGCCATGACATCACTGTGTAAAGATATGCTTCATTCCACTGGCCAGGTTATGTCTTGCAAGCACTTGTCTTCCAGATTCACTGTAAACCAGAATCACTGTTAAGCAGAAGCAGACCAATGTTTTACCACGGCAACAACAAAGGCTGTCGAATGATAGCAACATACTGACTAAATCATACAATATGTACAGTATGTTTCATACACTCTATTAATTAACTCAGAGCTAATCTTGGGACAGATGTGGTACTGAGGCTCTTCCCAGCTGGGACTCAGCATTTAAAAAAGAAACTGTGAAAACCAGAGCAAACGGTATTGGGTAACATAGCGTAACAAATGGCAAACAAATCAAAAGGCACCTTAAGAGTAAAAACAACAGAGAACGGTTGGTTAAAATACCAGCGAAGGAAACATCAGGTACAAGCAGCCAGCGAAAAAAAGTCCCCGAATGGCAAGTCTACACCTGGAGCATGTAAATTGTGGTGACACTGTATAATCCCTCCATTCCCACAACCTGCGACACAAAGCCCATTGCAAACACTGCTTTCCGACCTTCTGCCTCTGTGAAAGGCAGCGGCTCTTCCTCCTGCACAAAGAGCCGATTCACAGGCGCAGTGTCAGGGGCCGAGGGCTTGGATTACAGCGGCCTTTTGCCTTGACCCAGAATTCCTCCGGGGGACAATGAGACTGTCCTGAGAGCTCGGCAGCAGGACGCAAGCAGAAGCGGCAGCTAGAAATATTTCGCGTGGGCTTCAGTGCAAGGCACGGTGACAGCTGAGACACACTAGCGGCTGAAGCTTTAAAGAACTCATGCTTGCATGTGGTACTTCCACCTGCTCATTTGAGGGTTTTTCATCTGCCTCTTTTATGTGAATTTGGAAAACACTTGAGTGAGGTTGATAAAGTTGGCAACGGAGAAATGCAAAACTAATGATGGAAACATATTCCGAAGATGTAGCAGGAACAAAATCTGTTCCATCTGTCGATAAACATGAGGATAGGTGAAAATCGACTGGATTGGCGATCCCGGGCTTTGGCGGGCAATGGCAAAGTCGGACAGCAACTTCAGCCCTCATTAAATACCTGTTCCATCCACTGTCTCTGAAGTACTACAGGCATGTACAGTTGACAGATGTCAAAACTTCTTTACCAAGAGCTAATAAAGGGGGTGAGCGAGACTCTTGCCAGGCAAGGGACATTACCAAGAATTTGCACAAAACAGTACTTAAAGGAAACACTGACTAATTTGCATTGCCAGAAATTTGTAAAACATTTAAATGAAAACACTGAAATTGTCCCTTTTACAAAGCATCAAAACCAGACACCATGACAGTTGGAGATTTGGACAATTTGCCGGCCTTTCAGATGCATTTGCCCCGCACTGTGTAAACGTACAGCTATCAGCCAACACCTATCATGCCATCTTGAGTAGCAGCACTGATTTTTATCTTTGTCAGAGTACATTTTTCCCTGTAGGGTGTGCTGCCAATTAGAGTCGCCGAGCCTACGAGCACTAAATCAAATCACATTTCACAGCCTCCCACTGTACAGCGAGTGGACCGCAGCCCCTTTGTTTCAGCGCGCCCATCACAAGCCACACAGCTGGGAGAGTTTAAGCGCTAATCAGATTCCAGCAGCGGGGATGCTTTTGTGTGGCGGGCACACGTCTGTCTGTGCATGATGGCTACACATGCTGTTATTCCCTTCAGGGTTGTGGAGAGGAATCTGTCATAAGAAGGACACCATTAGGGAGCCTTTTGATTCAATACGGGAGCTGGAGAAGGCACCGTAGGTGATCGTACAATGGCACTCAAAGTGATGGAGAAGCGCATACTACTTTAGCTAACTGCTGTTTCAGGAGGAGAGCGAGAGAGAGAGAGAGAGAGAGAGAGGGAGGAGGGTGGAATCTGAGTGGCATGGAGCCTAACAGCTCTCTTCACAGAGCAGCACATGCAAGTGTAAACTTGCACTCCCCTTTGACTGAGATAAAGAGGGGCTGGTATCAGGTAATTACTGGCACCCTGTCAAACACTCAGGAAATAATTACGCTGGCAGCCAAGCGCTCCATCTCTGCACTCTTTCCTCGCAACTTTGCAGGGGCTTAATCCTCTCTGCTTGCACACGGAGTGCCACAATGCTCCCTGGATCTGATAAAAAGAGGGGAGCCGAGGCGGTTCCTGCCCCCCTTCTGATTCCCAGCAGGGTCTAGTCTGCTTAACCGAGGGTGCTCTCCGGAGCTAGGCTGTTTGCTGTGGCCTAGTGAGATTTGGGTGTTGATGCCGGGCTTCCTGTAGCACAAATCTGTTGACAATCCGTTCATTAAAGACGTTACGCATCCTTTTAGATTTCCTGTAAATTGGAAACAAGATGCATGCCAGGCTGCTCGAACCTGTTCGACCCCAGGGGCGAGGTTTGGTTCCATGTGAGCAAAAACAGATTCCCATCGCTCTGCAGCTGATTACCTTAGTGATGTTTGACACACGAGGCTTTGCAGCAAAGGCTTTTAAACACGGAAAAAACAGACACAACATTTTGCCTGTTGGCTTTTTAGAAGACGAGGAAATCAAAAGAAATTCCCACACGTTTGTCACGCACCCTGGATCTTACAGGTATTACGTTAGGACACATGCCGTTTCAGGTCTTTGCTTTGACTTGAGGTGCTGAAGGGTTTACAGGGAAGGGTCCCATGCATGGCTAACGATAGCCCCAAGGCAAGCAGGTAAAGAGAGACCCTGGGGGTAACCAAGCAAAGTGAAACATGAAGCCATCTGGCTATAAACTTCTACGATCCCCAAGAAAGCTGTGAGGGCAGGCAACATCCATAATCAAGAGCATGCCTCACAAATCCCGCTAAAGCACATTTAGTCATGCAGAACAGCACTGACTCCTGAGGCCGGCACCTGAAGATACTTAAGTGAAAAGGTTCTGGAGCTTTTTCTAAAGGTGTGGCTCCTAATCCTGATCCTGGAGCACCTCTGCCCTGCAAAGTTGTGTGTCTACCCTGCTCTAAAACCCCGGATGCAACTGATTCAGCCCTTCCTGAGTTGACGTTGTTGGACACTTCCTGCCCTGCACCACGATTACTAAAAAAGTCTACATTTAACTTGATCATGCAATGATAGATCGAGTGTCTTTTAGTTCCTGTGTCTATTCGGCACTCGCTGTTTGCTTCTCAAAGACGAATTCCATTTATTTTTCAAATTTTCTGCATAATTAAACTGCAACGAAGTAATTTAGAGTGGTCCGAAATGTGAAATGGTTCATTGTAACTCAAATTTCTTTACAGTGGTAGTGATAGGAACCAGGGGTTGATATGTCTAGATCACAAACATACAGATTTGTATGCAAATACTTGTAGTAAGCAAAATATTTTGTTGGTTTTCTAAGTGAAACCAAGTTCACGCTTCCTCTACAGAGAACAGACTTCTGCACTTTTTATGCACAATTATTGTTACTCTGCTAAAGTTAACTTAATAATTAAAATCACCCATAAAATATGTCCCAAAAAAAAAAAAAAAAGTGTCATAATTTTTGCCCATGCAGTTTAAGAACACGCCATGAATCTGATGTAGACTTTTTCTTAAGACCTTTCTCAGAAACAAATTTGAGAAGAAACTTAGGAAGATACTGGAGAATGAGGCCCAGTGTCAGGAAGCTTTGAGGCATTAAACTCTTCAGACGTCTGGTTCCCATCACCACCACTGTGAACAATTCAGCAAGTTCATCTAAAATGGAGCAAACTACCCTGAAGGACTTTGTTTACATCTTAACTATTTAATTATGCTGAAATTTCTAAATTTCTCTTTTTTTGTGAAGCCCCTCTGGATAAAATCGTTTGCTTAAGGCATAAATATAAATGTAATAAATGTGCTCCAGCACACGTGTTGGGAACCAGCGCTGTAAAGGGAGAGCAGAGACTTGGCCAGACACGGAGGGGCTTGCCCGGGCCCGCCGTGGAGGCTTTCTCCCGCCCCCTCCCCTCCCGCATTCCACACAGGTATTCGCTGATGACCCTTCGGCACACGGCTAAGTCATCTACCTCAGGAGACCACCTCTGCTCCGGCACATCTGGAAACCAGATTCCGAGACGCTTTTTGCAACTCTGCGGCACTGCAAACAAGGCCCCGTGTTCTGTGTCCCCGGGGGGCTTTCGAAAAAAACTTTCACACTCGGAGTCACTCTCTCAACCATCCTCTGAAAAGCTGCTGTTCCCTCCTTTGTTTTTGCGCCCACATAATAACATCATAGGGGTGCCATCAGTGGCACCCTTACACATAACTCCGTGAAAGAAAACCATGCAGGGCAAAAAAAAAGCCGAGGACAAGAAAGTGCATTCAGCAGGTGTCGGTTCACTTGCATGCTTCATTAGCAGGATAAGGTGTCAGGCAATCGTACACCAACATGTCTGAGCCATAGGCTGAAATTCGCTGCCAAATTCTTATGAGCTTTTTGATGGGGTAACATGGCAGGTCCGTTTACAGCCTGACAGCTGTCTTGTAATGTGTACTGTAACTCCTCTAAGGCTACGTTCACACAGAAGATAAAAGTGGCCAAAATCCGATCATTTTCCTCATTTGCGAGTCATTGTGTGAACAGATAAACACAAGGAATCTGACATTTTCAATTCTGATTTGAGACGCTTTCGTATGTAGCACCGACATCCGATACGTATCCGATCTGCGGCAACGAGACTCTGAACAGCCGGATAGGAATTCATGCGACTTTTTCGTCAGTCCAACTTGACATTTGTCATCATTTCGCGCTGCTGAGACTGAGGCTGATGTTTCCGCATCAAAAAATAGGGGAAACTCATCGCAACCGCTCCGTGCTCAAAGAGGTTTTGACCAAAAAGGGCGAACGCGGCCGCGAACGGAGACCAAGGATGCAGCGTTTAAAGAATCTGAGGACACAAACCAAAGAAGCACCCGTGACCGAATAACGTGCCCTTTCTACAGTGAACTCGAATACATTGTGGGTGATGAGTTCAGCTGACGACCACTGGAACTTCATAATCGCTCTTGCAATGCTGACAAAGACGAAACTGGCCGTTCGCTGGCCGTCGTGACTGTTGACCTCCGCCTTGTGAAAGTGTTCTAGGGGGCAGTCGTGGGCTGGGGGTCAGAGAACCAGCCATGCGACCAGAAGATCATCAATTCGATGCCCTGAGCTGACAGTACATGACTGAGGCGCCCTTGAGCGAGGCACCTAACCCCCAACTGCTCCCCAGGGACCATGGATAGGTCTGCCCAACGCTCCAGGCAAGTGTGCTCACTGGCCCCTAGTGTGGGACTAGTCCCACTGTGGAACTAATAAGGGTCACTTCATCTAATCTATAAGTGTTTACAATATCCACAATATGCTGAGAAATGCTCATTTCAATATCGTCATACTTCCCACCCCTACTACAGTCACGCCTTCAATTTTGGTTGCCGTTTATGCAGAGCAGGATAACCAGACAGGTACCTTCATAAACTACCATCATGGACTAAAAGCCAGATAGCTTTGATCCAGTCTTACTGAGCCTCAATGACATTTTTCATGGAGACCACAGATCAGACGGCTGTGCGTTCGAAAGGGAGAGACTGGAAGGCAGCTTGTCTAGTCTACAGCGGTGAAGAGAGGCAGAGTTACTGTAATTACCCCTTCAATAGCCCAGCCATAAACCAGACGTACACAGACACATGCGCTTTCACATACACAAACCCACCTTCATACCATTTAACCCCCCTGATCCAGCCGAGCTTTACCAGGGCCCCTCCGTCTACCAGATCTTTTGCCCTGCACCACTGCTTTAATGCTGCGAGGAATGTATGAGTTGCATTGAGGGAAATCAGCCGTGGTCTACAGAAACTCTTTGTTTTCGTGTTTTCAGACTTCACAGTTAGCATGACTGAAGAGCATATGATCTCGGTTGGCAGCGCAGCCACTGAAAACACAGTCTTTCTGGACAAAGTGGCCTTCTCTGATTATAAGCCACAGCAGGGGGAGTGGGGGTCAATCATCAATGCTATTCAGCTCTGCTTCCCTTCCTTTCAGTGCATTTCCATCATCGTCCACCATGTCTACAGATCATAACAGCTTACAGCTACCATAAGACCGGGGTCAACACTAGCTATTGACCTCTGTCCCTGGTCATAACATTTCACATCTTGGCCACTAAACTTCACAGTGGTTTGATTTCAATGTGCCATTCTAGTGAAAATCGATTGATCTGCTCACAGTGGTGGTGATAGGAACCAGACGTCCACCTTAAAAGCTCCCCCGCAGAAAGTCACTACATGAAATGGTTATATGTCGTCTGATGACACTGTTTTAAGATTAATCCATCAGAACTTTTCGGTCTAAATGTATGGCAAAGAGTGCTGTGAAGAAAACTTATCTTTTTGGGTTTACCACTATTTGACCATCATCAACATTACATATAAAATATCGCTTAGACAGCCAATAAAAGGGCTTTACATGCACTGGTTCAAATCACCACCACTGTGAAGAAATCTGAATGCAAGTCAAACCAATTCATGAATTTGTTTTATCTCAATCTCTAAATTATGCAAAAAAAACAGATTTTGGCAGAATTCACCAACTTTAATGGCAACGTCAAGAACAATTTTCAAGAACTCGGAGCATTACTTCATAGCCCGCTGTGCCTGGGTTATCAAAAGAGACCAAATGAAATAACTTCTGTAGCTGGAAAATGATATTGAGAAGGATGTCGTGCTCTCTTGCTGCCTGATTCCACAACCCTGATAGTTATCATCTTCAGCAATCCCAGTAAAGAACCAGCATTTGTTTGAAGCCTGGTGAGGACGGAGGTTGGTCAGCGAGACTGAACAATAAAAATCTTCAATTTGGCTGACTATACTGTGAACACTGAGGAACCCCACCCTGTCATCCACTGCTTTGACTGGTGCAACGAAAAAAAGGGGTGGACAAAAATATGACAAAAAACATAATATCGCGATACTCCAAGAAATGTTCTTGAAAGTTTTTTTCAGACACCTGATCAGTTGGAACAGAGAAAAAAACATTTCAAAAATAAAAAGTGCCATAAAAACTGTGAACACAAATATTTTTATTCAATATTTTGCACTAAATCCAGTTAAACAGGGCTAATTTTGTTGTCTTTATAATGAAATGAGTAGGTGGTCATTGTTCTAATGGTACAGACCATATATATATATATATATATATATATATATATATATATATATATATATATATATATATATATATATACACATACGTGTGTGTGTGTTTAGAAAAGCATTATGTTGTATCGTGAAATAAATGATCACGATAATGATATATGGCTGTTGTCAGAACAAAACATCTAAAAAAACAGTAACTTTACAGGAGAAGGAAAAAACCTACTTTACTTTTAATGTAAGTCAATGGAACCAGAATTTTTTCCAGGTCATTTTGTGCCGTTTCTTTTTGTCCATTTATCTTAAAATTTACACACAATGTAAAGAGCAACAGGCTTTTTTAAGTTATGTCAAAAAGTGAAAAATGTCAAAAATGGAGATACGAGGTTTTCTTCTAACAACAGTGATATATTGTCATATATATCAGCCCAGCCCCACAACTGAATGTCTTTTGTTACTGGAGCAGGCTGTTCAATCGCACATACAGTGTATATGTGATAAACATGGATTATACATTCTTCATTTTGGCCAAAAAATGAATTGGCTTGGCCAGTTTCCGTCACGGACCCTCGCTCGACACAAAAACCACAAACGCCCACATAAAAGGGCTGCACCGCTGGCCCCGCGACTCAAGACATTCCAGCCAAGCATACAAAAAGCACGGAGAGAACGTAACCACTGTACATCCTCGCTCAAGCACCAGGCGGCACACTGGCCCCTTGTTCAGAACAGAAGTGACCCGACTGGCCCAGTTGGAGGTGAAGCTGAAAGAATGCAACGCCTCTCTTGTGGCATCTCCTACCAGGAATCACATGGCTCTAGTATGGGTTTGATTGAGTGGACACTGCGCCTTTCAACACATGCTCAGGAGCCCCTACAGTACCTCCGAAATCTAATTTACTGCTGTCAAAGTTCATAACCGCCCTCAGCCGGCGTAACTGGGATCGAAGGGTCCGAGCACATTCCAGGGCATTTCTTTTTAATTGGCTTGCATGCAAAGCACTGTCGGTAAACACATCTGCTCTGCAAAGAAGTGGGGATTAATGTGGATTGTGACTATCAGCCTCCAGCATTTACAGACTCCACGTCTCCAGTGGCCACAGTGGCATTCCTTAATGTTATTACAACTCTGGGGGGTATGACAGCTCGTCTGATGTTTGTTTGCTTTGCAGAGGGCAGCTGCTTTAATGGTTTTGGCAATTTGTATGCATTGTATGTAGACGTAAACAAGCTGTGAGATAGGCTTTCCCAAACAGCAGCGATGCCTATCGGAATAAGCAGTGATAAACGGTGGAGAAAGTTCCAACTGGAGCAGCACTCCGACTGTTCCCAAGCCCGAGGAAGCTTCCACGGAGGCGCTCAAATATAATAACAGCCAGCCTTTTAGTCTGTGGACTTAAACTAATTTGTTTTCCTCCTCAGATCAGCACCTGTCTAAACAGTGAGGCGTTGTGAGAGAGAGGGCCATTGTTCTGCGGACCCCGCTGAGTGTCGGCCCATGACGAATGTACCGGGGAAGGGTTCCGCAGAGGTGTGCGTCCAATCCAACAGAGGACGCAGCCGCGGCGAGGGCTGGGAAGGCCGCGTTTCTAAACGCAGCGGCGATGTAAAGAGCAGGGCCAGTTTATGAGCTCGGGGAGTAAATTACAGTCCCACACCAGTGGAATGTATGGCGGCTCAGAGTCAGGAAGCCTACAAAGCTCTCACTCATTTCACAAAGGTCACTTTTATGCTCTGTGAGGAGCAACGAAAACAAAGTGAGTAATCACTTGGAAGTTGCGGATCTTATTTAAGTTAGTTCCGAACTCATGCAGTCCTTGGAACGAGGCTACGGATTACTGCGGATACACTGCTTCACTGTAACTGAACGCACATTATAAGGCTCCCACCATCAGGTCAATCGGTTCAGCCTGAGGGCGTCTTATAAGTGCATCAAATGAACAACAGTAAACAAGCCATGACAGTTCTCTCAGGTTAAGACTCAAATCAAGCACTCGCCCTCAACATCAGACAACAGCGGCCTATTAAAAGGGGAATTCCACCAATTTTGCTAAATTTCTGCAGAAAGAGGTAAAAAGAGTCATTCACAGTAGTTTGATGTGAAGACATGAGACATGAAGACATATGAAGAGTGTAGCCTCTTAAAGTCCTTGAGACCACTGGTGGGTCCAAACCCCACTCGGTCATGTTCTTCATAACGTTCATATTTCATAAGCTCCATTCAGAAGCTGGGCGTCGTGTGAGGCTGTAGCTCTTCTCTCCAGTCTAATAGACGGTGACGTCATTTTAAACCCTTATAATAAAAGAAGCTGAACTTTGTTTTTCTACTGAAAGTCGACCCGTTTTTCCCCAAATCTGGGCTCTAAACTATAAACAGACGGCATCTCTTCAGTGATCTGCTCTGGAAACATCACTTTCAGAAAATAACACAAAGAGCGTTGGAGATTTTTGGCTCTCAGCAGTGAATTGTGAGTATATAGTGATATTTGTAGATCATAAAACACACGTTCTGTTCATTTGAGGGCAACTTCTACAAAAAATCAACAAATAAATAAAATAAAAAATTTCATTTATTTCATGCAGTTCCTGAATAACTTGCCGTATCTCCATCACATAAAGTTATTACATAAAACGAATTATGAATATGCTGCCGGATGTCTGAGACATTGTGTTACGGGACGCTTTTGGGCTTAAAACATATATCAGAGGGCTTTGAGAGCAAAATATTCTCCAAAAAAACTTATTTTTTTAGATTGAATCATTTCACCTTTATAAACACTGCATATAAAAACTCACATGTAGGTTCACTGGTGGTTTTGGATAGTAAACAAAACATCTACATTTGTGTTGTAGTCCTGGCGACCCCTGGTTCCGAGTCTGGTCACCAGCCCTGCAAAGGAATCCGAGTCTCTACAATCACTCTGAACGGCTGTTTACATCTCAACTGCTGACTTATGCAGGATTTTTGAAAAATGGGTGGAGTTCCCCTTTATGACAGTCAGTGCTTAACATTGAGACAGCCTAACTCACGCTCATCCTCACTGCATCAGACCGGGCTACAAAACAGAGAACAATGACGAATGAACCTGAGACAATGAGGTACAGCACTGAAGCACTGACCCTCAAAATCAGACAATATCCCCTCAGAAATATCTGACATCCTGACTTTGTGTCCCCAGAAAAAGCTCCAGCCCCTGTGGTGCTCAGAAGTGAACTCCTTCGCTCTTTATCTCTGCCTGTAACACAAGCAAGATCCAATTTGGGATTCTGAGAGTATCTGCCAGCGGCTGCTCCGAGTCAGGAGGCCTGCAAAGCTCTCGCTCGGTTCAGAAAGTTCACTTTTATGCTCTGCTGAGGAGCAACAAAGATGGTGATGCTCACATGGAAGCTGGGGGTCTTATTTGTTAGCTCCGAACTAGAATCACAGTCATGCAGGCCTTAGAACGAGACCATTTCTGTGGTCAGAGCTTTGCTGGGTCTAAAACTGAAGCTGCCATCATCACCAAGCAGAGCACACTAGGCAGTCTACACTTAAGCCTCCACTGCACGATGTTGCCTCAGGGTAACAAACTCATTTTCCTCACGTTACAATAACGTTAAGCATATTTAAAGACAATAACAGGGGTAATCATAAAGGGAAGAGTTTGAGTAAGTCAATAAAAGCAGGCGCTTGGTCATAGAAGCTCTTATTGGCCAAATTTAGACCTTTTTTAACGTTCAGTATGAAGTTTTTTTGTTATGAGAATTTGCAGAACTATGTTTGTTGCCTAGAAGCAACGACAGAGGAATGGATCTAGCCAGTCACTCAGCACTTCAGGGAACACGCAGACTCCAAAAGCACCTCTGCACACGTTTTTAAATGTTTTTGAAGTTAATAATCAGGTCCAAGAAAAAGAGGGTTAAAGTGGACCAAACAATCCTAAAGTAAAACTAAAGCTCAAGGCAGCCTGGCAAAATGCAGAAAAGCACCAGGTCCAAAAAGCTCCTTCACGGAACCGCAGTGGAACGGTTTAGTCCCTGCAGCATCTCTCAGCAGAGGATCCGAACCTTGTTTATTTTTGCATCACCTTTGGTCTAAAATAAACTCCTAAAGCTCCAAAGTGAGAGCAAAGCAGTCCAGGAGCTGAACCACCACAAGAGAGTCCCAAAAAAAAGGAGAAATGCTAAAGGGGAACTCCACCAAATGTTTTAAAATTCTGCATAATTTAACATTTAAGATGTAAGCAGAGCGGTTCAGAGCGGTTTGGTGTGAAACGCTCCGTTCTAGAGAAACTTCCAGAATCAGATTTGTTCACTGTGGCAGTGATAGGAACCAGACGTCCACCTCTAAAAGCTCCCTCGCAGAAAGTTCCTACATGAAATGGTTCTGAATTCAGATATTCAGAGTCGATATTTCCTGGCCCAAAATGTCTTGTTAATCTACCTATTTTAATCTGTTCATGGTGGAGGGGTACATTCAGGCTGGTGTGAGGCAAAATAGTCCCTAAAGAAAACTTATTATTTAAGATTTTCCACTGTTTTCCCATGTTCAACATTCCATATGAGAGCTCAGAAGACTCATGTGGGTTCTCTGGTGGTTCTGGATGGTAAATAAAATGTGTATATCTGTGTTGTAGTCATGGTGACGTCTGGTTCCCATCACCACCACTGTAAAGACGTCTGAACCGTTTCACACCAAGCCGCTCCGATTCTCTCTGTTTACATCTCACTGAGTGAATTATACAGAAATTTTGAAAAATTGGTGGAATAGCCCTTAAAGTAAGCAAAAGTGAGAAAATACCCATAAAAGTCCACTCATATGCCAAATACCTGAGTGCAAAAGTGCTATAAATTAATAATGCCTATTAAAAAAAAGTACAAATCCTTTCAAACCTTTATTCATATGCAGGAAACTCAATCATAATCACCCATTTCTGTTTACAACGAACAGAAAAAGCATGTAATGATGCCAAAAGGCACTTCAGGCTCACTTCTGAAACTTTTCTCGTGTTAAAAAAAGAAGTTTGAGATTATTCACTGCAGACTTTTGAGCTAATCATGTCCTTCTGAACACAGAAACAGCCTTGGAGCAACTTCTGAAGTTCTGCCCAGGCTGCGTTCATCCACACTGCATCTCCACACGCTTCAGGCTGGGCTACAACTCAGAAAACAACGCCAAAGTGACCTTCCCGGCTCTTCAGCACAGGAACCACGCACTCACCCTCAAAATCAGACAATATCCCCTCAAGGTGGTCATTCACAGAAACATCTGACATCCTGACTTTGTGTCCACAGAAAAGTTCCAGCCTCTGTGGCGCTCAGAAGAAACGAGAGGTGAACTCAGACTGAAACTCTCCTCCTCACAACGCCGTCTTCTGCTCTTTATCGCGGCTCGGGGTTCAGGAGAAATGACCGTGGGGTTTGAGGAGGTATCTGCCTCACATTCGAGTGGCACCCAGTTGGAGCTTGGAGAGGCCACGCCCCCAGGCGTCACTCCCAGACAAAGCCCCGCCCACCCGAGGCGCAGTACAGGTGGGGAAGATGCGCCTTTCGCCTTGTTTATTTCTTATTCCACCCGTTTTCAGACGGCGATAAGGCAAAACGCCCCAGTCAAATCACGTTTTATTGCGTTTCTATGTGAAAATAAGTTCAAACACGTCGTCTACAGAGAACAAACGTGAACATTAGTGCACAATATCTATTAATTTTCTATTTATTCTCAGAGTTTGACATGTTGGAAAAATAAAATACAATTTTCATTTGTTTATTTTACCTTTGCAAGGGCCAATTTTTGTTTTCCACTGTGTTAATAACCCGTGTGGCAAATAATATTAATAACTAGTAATTGTGCATTAATCAAGTTCCTTGTAGAGGACGTTTTCACTCATTTTCACAACAAAATAAGTTGATACAACTTTTGCTTCTTTAGTTTAACACTAGAAGTCAATAGTCACCCAAATTTTTCCTGCTGAAACATCCCCAGAATTGGCAGAGTTTGGCATATTGGGGGGAAAAAAACATGTAATTTAACCAGGGCACACAAACTTTTGCCTACATCCCTGTATCTCAGATTGGGTTTAGTCCAAGGTCATCCAAGAAAGCTCCTTTGATCGTTCCCCGTCTCTCTCCCTGCGTCTCAGCGGTGTGTTTCTAAACAGTGATCGGCGTCAAGCAGTGAAATCAGCCAGCGCCAATTAAAAGTCACGGCAGACAGACGGCCACCATGTGACTGAATTCCCATACACACCAGCGTTCACGCCGAGCGCCCGGCCGTGATCTTAAGTGGCCCTCATTAGCCATATGAGCATGCTCTAGTGGGGATTAGTGTCACACAGGCTTTTCATCCTCAGGGGAGACGTGGTGAGGCCTTTCAAGCTGCTTCTGAACGCTGGAAGCGTGGGGCGTGCTCTTCGTCCAGGCCACAGAAACCGCGCTCCGTCATATTCCGCAGCCGCCCGGGAGGCAAGCCACAAGTTGTGGAAGTTGAAAAGTGCAGTTCCTCTGATCTGGAAGCTGGACAGAAATGAGAGGAAGCCCTGCTAGAACATGTTCTGTTAATGTTTACAATGGGAAGCTTTTTTGTTCTGGGACGTCCTCTAAAATCATCGTCATGGAACAAAACCTGTGGCCCTGACAACATCCTCCGAATGTTAACCTGTAACCTTATTTGAAATGCTTAACATCCTCAAAACGTTCTTTGAACGTTAGGTTAACATTTTTTTGTTAAACATTATTAGAACTTGCACGTGACGTTAACCAAAGTTATGGGAACATTCCCTGCGAGCTGGGCGAGGGTTAGGTTTGCGTGTGCAGCGCCAGCGGTGGGAATGCTGTCCATGTCACTTAACTGTGGAAGGCAGATGAAGTACAGATGAACCAGTGAGGTCAAAGTGGGTCAAACACTATTGAAACGTTGGGTAAAGTTTCTGTAGTGCTATGGCTGCGTTCACCGGCCTGCAATGACCCTCATGACCTCATCCTGCTCGGTAATAAATTCAGTAACGAAAGTGGCTCAGGTCGGATTTGAAGATCAGATTTGCGTCCACACACGTGACTGAATCACCGCATCATCAGCACAAACTAACGAGCAGAACGACCTTCGCTGAGAAGATCATTGACTCTGATCAGCTCTCAGCTTCATTATTAGAGCCAGACGGAGGAGGAAAATGTGAGATGAGCTGCTTTTCCACCGTTTGCAGGCTTGAACGTTTGTTCGGTGCTGTTGCCATGGTAACGTTGAATGACGGCGCACGTGCAGCAGCGAAAAAGCACACGAATTCCGATCTGAGCGTCACGTTAAGGTCACGTGGCCACGAATCAGATCCGTATCCGATCTAAGACCACATACGAAAGTGGCTCAGGTCGGCTTTGAAGATCAGATCTGTGTCCACACGGCCCTGAAAACGTCAGATCTGAGACACGTTAGGGCCAAAAATCTGATTTGTGCCACTTCAGCCTAGAAATGTGAACGTAGGCTTTCATATGTGGTCCTAGATCGGATACGTATTCTCGGGAATGAATACGTTCATATAACCTGCATGTGCCCTTATTCCATTAACAAATATTAAAAAAACAAATAAAATAGTTGAGCACAGCGACTATCTCCATCTGTTGTTGACTTGTTTTAGAGTTTTGACTGGCTGATTTGTCCTTATTGGACAAATTGTCAGACAATAGAACTTTTTACAAGTTGATGTTAACGCAATACTGCTGCACCTCAAAATATAGCTGTCTGCAGTTTTGTTTATGCGCTTATATTGCACAATATAGCAAGAACGCTGCATTGTGTATCATCTCTAGATAGAAAACACCAGTATGCCATGAGTGAAGAGATAAAAAAATAGACATACAGCGCCTTTTTGTGCTTCACGTGGCTTGACTACCGCCTTCGGCACCAGAAAACTGGAGCTGGCTTTTTCAATTGGCCATCGGTCCAGTTCTGAACCCAGCAAACATATCCCTGTTGGCAAACTGTGGGCTTATGGTGGGCAGTTTGGGAATAAGCGAACTCACACAAAACCCACTCAGGCCCTGCGTGGGCTGGCCCACACCGGACCTGCATCACTCTTCCAGAATGTGGCCCACTGCAGGCCTGACTATGGGCAGTGTAGACCTGGTCAAGCCCACACAGGCCCTGCTGAGCTGTGGACTTGGACTTAACTAAGGCCACTGTCAGGTCTTAGGTGAGTCAGGGCTCATCAAGTCCTAAGCAGTCCCCTCCAGGGTCAGTGCAGGCTTGCTTGCTGGGAAGGTCCTAGTTTTATGGTTCAGGAACAGGACCTAATGGTACGCTGGGTTCTTCTCTGTGCTTGCTAACGCTTGCAGCAGAAGCTGACGACAACTGAGCGAATGTTTTACTCTTCCAGGTGAAGATAAAGCCACCAAGCACTAGTATATCACCAACCAGAGCTCCAGAATGTGAACTGGACTGTGTTATGTTGATGCGTCAGTTTCTACTTTGGGAATTTTAAAAAAGGTGACAAGCTAGTGAGGAAGCTAACGCTATTAGCATTGACGCTAGCCTCCACAGAATGCTCATAGTTTGACACATGACAGAGAAAAGCGTGAGCTTCGACTGATACGCATGATTTTGTGTAACTGTGGATATTTGTAAGAGCATGTGAGCTCAGAAAAGAGCATTATATTGTTTAACGGCAGCACAGCTTTGCTTCACGATACACACACAGACGTCTGTCTACTAATCATTTTTCCTTTGATTTATTTGCCTTTGACTTCCTAATGCAAGTAATTACCTTATACACCCATCAGGCATAACATTCTGACCACCTCCTCTTTTCTACGCTCACTGTACATCTTATCCGCTCCACTTACTGTATAGCTGCACTCTGTAGTTCTACAGTTACAGACTGTAGTCCATCTGTTTCTCTGATACCCTGTTACCCTGTTCTTCAGTGGTCAGGACCTCCATGGACCCTCACAGAGCAGGTACTGTTTGGGTGGTGGGTCATTCTCAGCACTGCAGTAACACTGATATGGTGGTGTGGTAGTGGATCAGACACAGCGGTGCTGCTGGAGTTTTTAAACACTGTGTCCACTCACTGTCCACTCTATTATCAAATCAAATTTATTTGTAGCTCTTTTTACAACTGATGTTGTCACACAGCAGCTTCACAGAATTCCAGAAAAGTTTTAACATGAATGTAAACCCCCC
Organism: Pygocentrus nattereri; assembly: GCF_015220715.1. Taxonomy (NCBI): domain Eukaryota; kingdom Metazoa; phylum Chordata; class Actinopteri; order Characiformes; family Serrasalmidae; genus Pygocentrus; species Pygocentrus nattereri. Next base: position 38,965,117 of record NC_051224.1, read on the forward strand.
CCAGGTGAGCAAGCCAGGGGCAACAGTGGAGAAACTGCCTCAGAGCAGAGGAAGAAACCTTGGGAGAAAACAGGGCTCACAAGGGGGAACCCATCCTCCTCTGGTCAAGAGGAGACAGTCCTACCGTGTCGGTCCACCTTGTAGATGTAAAGTCAGAGACGACAGCTCATCTGCTGCTGCACAGTTTTGCACAGCTGGATATTTTTGGTTGGTGGACTATTCTCAGTCCAGCAGCAACACTGAGATGTTTAAGAACTCCAGCAGCACTGCTGTGTTTGATCCACTCAGACCAGCACAACACACACTAACATACCACCACCACATCAGTGTTACTGCAGTGCTGAGAATGACCCACCACCCAAATAGTACCTGCTCTGTGAGGGTCCATGGGGGTCCTGACCACTGAAGAACAGGGTAACAGAGTATCAGAGAAACAGGTGGACTACAGTCTGTAACTGTAGAACTACAGAGTGCAGCTATACAGTAAGTGGAGCTGATAAAGTGGACAGTGAGAGTAGAAACAAGGCGGTGGTCATGATGTTACGCCTGATTGGTGTATAGTAATGACTTATACAGTGTAATATAAGCTAGTATTGAACCAAAATGTATTTTGGTTAAATGTATTCCGTATATTCTACCAATATTTTGAGAATTTCGGAAACGCCAACATGTTAATAAATGATTAAACACAGTAATTATGTATTTTAGGTTTGTTATCTGCCTCACTGCCTCTGAAACATGAGGCTCATATTTTGATTGAGCCCGTGGCCTTATACATACTCACACTCCTGCCTATAACTTTGAACTAAAACTGGGCGATTTGGTAATGATCCAGTACATTACTCAACACTCTCAGGCTATGAAACCATATCTCACACAATAACACATCAAACACATTAGAGCCTGGGGTCTGAAGCAGCGCCCACCCATTACAATCAGTTAATGTCAGAGAAGCAAACACAGCTGTTGCAGAGTTAACCCACGGCCTATAAACACTCAATTTCCTGCGCGCTGTGTTCAGCTGGAGCCATTCTCAAAGCATTTGGGTGACTGGGCTCAGCCTTCATCTCCCAAATCAAACAAATAAGCAGCATCTCAGGGGTCAAACTCAGGGCCTTCAATATCAGCCCAAGTCCACGTTAATCTGAAGGACCTGGACACTCCTACTAAGAATTAAGCTTGATGTTTGTCGCAAGCGTCTGTGACATACACGTTGCCCAAAAAACGAAATGAAACGTGAAATAGGAAACACTTCCTGGTCGGAATATCGCCTCGGAATTTTCATTACTTAAAAAGTCTGGACGGAGGCCGGAGTACAGATATTCTGACACATACACAGTACATTCTCCATCAATCTGAAGAACCGTTCCACCATGCAAAGAACTGTTTAAGCATGTAAATGGTTCTTCAGAGAGTACTTAAACATGTTTAAAAGGAAATTTAATATAAAAATATATAAACGTGTTTGTTCGTTCATTGGGTGAGGGGGTGGAGTTCGAGTCTCTTTCAGGTGGGCCAAATCAAACGTCTTCATACTTTGGGCAGCCCTGAATTCAACACTCCAGACGTCTGGTTCCTATCACCACCACTCAGTAAGCTTCTCTAGAACTGAGAATTCACACCAAGCCAAGCAGAGTGACTTTGTTTACATCATATCCACAGAAATGATGAAAAATTGGCGCAGTTCCCCTTTAATGTTCACTGGCAATGATATTTAAAGCAATTTTGGATTGTTTCTATTGATCCATTCATCCCGAAATGTCGACACGATGTAAAGAGCCGCTTCTGTTTTCAAATGGTCTGAATTTGAAGGTCTTGATATGACAGACACAATATTTTGAAACATTCTGACAGCGCATATTTTTAAGATAACCGAGCAGCTGCTTTGCATTGATGAACTCCGGTCAGCTTTATAAATCCGCGGAATGGTGGCTTTTCCCTTCAGGCCATGTGGAGAGAAGCTGCAGATGAGGAATGACAGATTGGGTTATCTGGGAGCGGAGGAGTGGAGTGACAGCTGGAGGAGAAAGCTAAGCATGCTCAGCTGAATTGGCCTCATCTATCCGCCCCCACCCCTCCCCCTCCCCCTAGCCACAGCCAAGCCAATCACTGAAGGGGACAATTAAAGGAGGCCTGTGCAGGTTAGGTCAGGCTCGCTGGCTGGACAATAGATGACCTTTGATCCTAGCCCTTACCTGCCTTGGGTCACAGATAAAGTGTTTCTCACCTGGTATGTGCTCTTCGTAGGCCAGGTTGGGCGCGAAATCAGAGTTACAATCTTTTTTAATTTGCCGAGTTTAAGGAATATTTAAGAAGTTTCGCATTTGATCAGAGTCATATCAAAACCTCACGACCTCCCACTTTTATTTATTTGGAAACGCTTTATTTGAGAAGCTCCCTTCATAGGGACTTCATGACACATGCATAAGGACTGGATACCGTGCAGTGCTGTGAAAAAGTATTTACCCCCTTTCCGGTTTCACCTGTTCTTGCATATTAGCCTCACTTGAACGTTTGAGATCACCAGGCTACTTTTAATAATGGCCAAGCAAACATAAAACGTTGTTTTTAATTTCATTTATTTGAAGGAAAACTGCTGTTGAGCCCTACCTGGCCCTATGTGTAAAAGCAACTGGCTCCTTAGCTACTAAATCACCCTGTTAACCGAATTCAATTGACCGTTGGGTTCAGTTTCAACAGCCACAGCCAGGCATGATCACTGCCAGACCTGCTGAAGCTAAACATCACTCTTTTTCAGAGACATGGTTTCTTTTACATCTGGCGTAGAGCTAACATCGCATTCCACCATAAGAACACCTCACTAATAGTGAAACGAGGTGGTGGTAGTGTGATGGTCTTGGGCTGCTTTGCTTCTGCTGGACCTGGACGACTTGTCATAGTTGATGGAACCATGAACTCTGCTCTCTATCAGAAAATCCTGAAGGAGAATGTCCAGATTTCAGTTCGTGAACTAAAGTTCAAGCGAAGTTTGGCTATGCTGCTATGCAGCAAGTCGCCTCTAAATGGCTCAAAGAAACATAATTGAGTTTTTGGAGTGGCCGAGCCAAAGTTCTGACTTGAATCTCGTTGAAATAATGCGGCAAGACTATAAACAGGCATTTCATGCTTGAAAATTCTCCAACATAAATTTTAAAAATGCTGCAAAGAAGAGCGGGCCAGAATTCCTCCGCAGTGATGTAAAAGACTTGCCGCAGGTTATCGTGGTTGATTGCAGTTGTTATTTCCAAGGGCAGCAAAAGAGGTTAGGGGGCAGATACTTTTTCACATGGGTGATATAGGTTTTAAATGAGTCTTTTTCTTCAAAAAAATGGAATGATCATGTAAAAGCTTCATTTTGTGCTCACTTGTGTTGTCTTAGCTTTTTTTTTCGATTAGCTTTGTGATCTACAACATTCAAATGTGACAAATTACGAAGAATAGAAGAAATCAGGTGGGGCAAATACTTTTTCACAGCACTGTATTTATAAAGCAATGCTCGAGAAACTGTGAACAGCCCATGACAGTATTTGCAAGACATATTCTTTAAGACATTGCTGTTGTAGGAAGAAGCTTTATAGGAGAAGGAAAAAACCTGCTTAACTTTGAATGTAAGTCAATGGAACCAGAAGTTTTCCCAGGTCATTTTGTGCCGTTTCTTCTGGTTCGTTTGTTATGAAATTTACACACAATGTAAAGTTTTTAAATTATGTCAAAGACTGAAAAACGACAAAAATGGAGATACGAGGTTTTCTTCCAACAGCAGCGATATGCTTTTGATTTCTGCAACGCACAGCATCTGATATGTTGTAATATAATACATTACCCACGTTCGATTTAATACCGCTTTCGGTATATAAGTGAGAGCATTTGAATATGGAAAGACATGTACATAACATGTTCTTTTCATTTTGTTGTGAATTCTTCAGAAAATATTTAACTTAAACTTTTACTGTCACTGTTATTAACAGCGCCTCTTAGCCTGTGAGCTGGTGAGCTGGTCAGTTAAACAAAAGAATATTCCTACAGAGGGTTTGTTTGGCCCCCGCGACCCTGACGGAGAAGCGGCTTGGAAAATGGATGGATGGATGGATGGATGGATGGATGGATGGATGGATGGATGGATGGATGGATGGATGGGTTTGTTTGGCATGTTTTCAGACATTTTACTACATATACATGCAGTTTGTGACCGCAAACTGAAGTTACACTATATTTCCAAAAGTATTCACTCACCCATCCAAATCATTGAATTCCATTGAAATCACTGCGTTCCAATCACTTCCACGGGTGCATAAAACCAAGCACCTAGGCGCAGTGCACAGCGTGGAATGCAGTGGTGTAAAGTGGTGGAGACGTGTTCTCCAGAGTGACCAAGCTTCTCCGTCTGGAAATCCGATGGACGAGTCTGGGTTTGACGGTTGCCAGGAGACGGTACTTGTCTGATTGCATTGTGCTGAGTGTAAAGTTTGGATGAGGGGGGATCATGGTGTGGGGTTGTTTTTCAGGAGTTGGGCTCGGCCCCTTAGTTCCAGTGAAAGGAACTCTTAAAGCTTCAGCATCAAGAGATTTTAGACAATTTCATGCCCCCAACTTTGTGGGAACAGTTTGGGGACGGCCCCTTCCTGTTCCAACATGACTGCCCACCAGTGCACAAAGCAGGTCCATAAAGACGTGGATGAGCCCGTTTGGTGTGGAAGAACTTGACTGTCCTGACCTCAACCCCAAAGAACACCTTTGGGATGAATTAGAGCGGAGACTGCTAGCCAGGCCTTCTCGTCCAACATCAGTGTCTGACCTCACAAATGCGCTTCTGGAAGAACGGTCAAAAATTCCCATAAACACTCCTAACCCTTGTGGAAAGTCTTCCCAGAAGAGCTGAAGCTGTTATAGCTGCAAAGGGTGGGCCGACACCATATTAAACCCTATGGATTAAGAATGGGACAACACTCAAGTTCATACGTGTGTGAAGCCAGACGACCGAATACTTTTGGAAACATAGTGTATGTGCATAGTACTCACGCTGCTAGTGGCCCATGAATGTTAGCGCCAAGTACAGCGCTTTTTACAGAACAATGAGCAATGCAGAAAGAAAATCCGGGTCCAAGCACCCATGAGCGTCGCCAGTGGTGACACTGGCAAGGTAAAACTCCCTAAGGGCAGGAGGAAGAAAGCTTGAGAGGAACCAAGACTCAGAAGGGGAACCCATCGTCCTCTGGTCAACACTGGACAGCAAACAATGTTAGTATAAAGTATTATAGTACAAAGTGGGAAAAACAGGTGGGGCAGTGGTTAATTTGATTAGTTTATGATTAGCAGCAGCAGCAGCAGCATCTGAGGGTGAGGACTGCACAGCAAGAAGCTCAATGGTGGTCAAGCCGGTCCAGAAGGCTGGCGAGCAGTGGGCACCCGATCAAGGCAGAAGATGCAACAGCATCAGACGCAGAGGATGGGCAACTGTTCAGCGTGGTTAGCCCGGCGCTGCACTGTATTCTCATGACAGTTATAGTTTACATACAGCCATTTTAAGCTTGCAACAGGCATGCAAGTTACAGTATTGCTTTACAGGCCTTCTATGAAGCTTTGAACTCAAAGTGTGTCTTTTATCTGTGTAGCACTAGCCTGTTAGCCTGTTAGCCAGTTAGCTTTCTGCTGACCTCTTCAGCAGAAAATATTACATTATATAGAGAATAAAAAGTGGAACCCAGCTGAAGAGAGTCTGTCAGCACCAACACGTGATGCTCAGCGGCCAATTTGTCATCTGGCTGCACTTTGTGGGGATGGATTTGAACAACAGCTGGACTTTTTGTAAGCAGTGATTATGAAGCCACATTGTCTTCTGAAGCTCTGCACTTCTTGAGAGGTTTATGCGGGTAAGATTCCTGTTCTTTCATCTTTAGTGACCACTGCAAACTGCATGTTTTCCCAGAAAGTCTCAGGGATATTTAGTGGGACATAAACGATAACCAGAAAACGTCAAGGGTAAGCACACTTTCCTTTCTTTACCAAAAACAGTGAGGAACAATTTCATTTTTGGCACGTGTATCATCAAACTCATGTCTGGTAGGACGTAGTGTGTAAATTTGTGCAGAATGGACTGAAATAACATGAAAAAGTTATTGCTTTTTATTGTTAAATGACTAAAACCATTATCAATATCATATGTTGTACAAACACTGAGAATAAAAAGAGATAATAACAATAAAATACATAATTTGTTCAAACGGCAATCCAGTACAAATGTGGATGCAGTTATTTGACATGCATATTGATATAAACAGATGCTGCAACTATTCCATGTTTCATTTAGTTGCTGACGGAAGAAAACCTCATATCTCCAAAATGGTAACTTTACAGGAGAAGCAAAAAAGATAATTTACATTTAATGGAAGTCAATGGAATCCGATTTTTTTCCAAGTTATTTTGGGCCGTTTCTTTTGGTTCATTCATCGTGAAATTTATGCACAATATAAAGGGCAACATGCATTTTCAAATCATGTCAAAAACTGAAAAACGTTTTGTTCCGACAGCAGCGATTTAATAACATGTGTCACTGTGCTTTTGTTTAATTCTACTGACTCCGCCCACAAAATAAACAATACAAAACACAGCCAGTGCAGAAGAACTCTAATACTATTCTAATAATACAGTGTTGCAATGTGTTATTTTAGGAACCTAATCACAACACAATCACGAAACTAAGATGTTTTGTTTATTTCACATTTTAATATTATAAAGTTTGGCCAGTAGGGGGAGCAGTGCACTCAAAGGCAAACAGCCATTGGCTCACAAGCTTATAAATGCATTCGTTTTATTGGCTCCTTACACAAACATGTACATCACGATTCATCTAAATGAGGTGCTGATAAGCTGGCGCTTGATTTCACGCACCGAAGCAGATTCACCATCTGTACTTGTATCAAAAGTTTTATGAATCAAACACAGATCATTTTGTAAAAGACCAAATCAACTTTATAGTATAATATTTTATAGTAATGTTGTATAATTTCATTTTTTACACTTGCATTATTACTTTTGTACACTGATCTCAGAACAGCAGTGCCGGAAGGGCCTTCATGCAGGAGGTTGTTTAAACCGGAGGTCCAGATAAGGCTGAAAACACCCAGCATGCCTCTCCCAGAGCATGTCGTCGCCGGCGCCGGAGTCAGCATGCACAGGAAAATACACTTTCTCTCGTTTCCCGGGCTATCGCCGCGAGCAACCTTTTCTGCCCCATGATTCTGTTGCCATCATTGTATTGTGGCTGTTGAATAATTCAGCAGTGCTGCGGGAGCAGGAGTCTGACTGGAATGGGAGATTAATATTTGTCACGCTTTCTGGTAGCGTGCCACTGACCAGAGCGGCAAATGGAATCTGATCAAAGAGCACAGGAGTATGTGAGAAAGAGAGTGAGAGAGAATGAGAGAGAGAGAGTGAGAGAGAATGAGTGAGAGAGAGAGAGAGAGAGAGAGAGAGTGAGAGAGAATGAGAGAGAGAGAATGAGAGAGAGAGAGAGAGAGAGAGGGAGAGAGAGAGAGAGAGAGGGGGAGAGAGAGAGAGAGAGAGAGAGAGAATGAGAGAGAGAGAGAGAGAGAGAGAGGGAGAGAGAGAGAGAGTGAGAGAGAGAGAATGAGAGAGAGAGAATGAGAGAGAGAGAGTGAGAGAGAATGAGTGAGAGAGAGAGAGAGAGAGAGAGAGAGAGTGAGAGAGAATGAGAGAGAGGGGGAGAGAGAGAGAGAGAGAGAGAGAGAGAATGAGAGAGAGAGAGAGAGAGAGAGAGAGAGAGAGAGAGAGAGAGAGAGGGAGAGAGAGAGAGAGAGAGGGGGAGAGAGAGAGAGAGTGAGAGAGAGAGTGAGAGAGAGAGAGAGAGAGAGAGAGAGAGAGGGAGAGAGAGAGAGAGTGAGAGAGAGAGAATGAGAGAGAGAGAATGAGAGAGAGAGAGAGAGAGAATGAGAGAGAGAGAATGAGAGGGAGAGAGAGAGAGAGAGAGAGAGAGAGGGAGAGAGAGAGAGAGAGAGAGAGAGAGAGAGAATGAGTGAGAGAGAGAGAGAGACAGAGAGAGAGAGAGTGAGAGAGGGAGACAGTGTATTACCTCAGTGGCAGCGCGCCATCTCACTCTCTCTCTTTTCCGGATCATTCTCCGGTTCCCGGCTGCCTCGGGCCAGTACGGTTTGAGGTGAAGTGCTGCAAAAACCACTGGATTTTCCCAGGATCCAATTACATCCTCTGCTGAGACGCGGCTACACCTGACACACGGGGCTGTGTAAAACGGTGCTCGGTCAGAAGACCCTGAGAGCTGCAAACGTGGAGGCCTGTAAACCTTGGAATTCACAAAGACTTGAGTTTGATTCTTTAGGAAAGTGCGCTATATTTCCAAAAGTATTCGGCCGTCTGGCTTCACACGCATATGAACTTGAGTGACCTCCCATTCTTAATCCTAAGGGTTTAATATGATGTCGGCCCACCCTTTGCAGCTATAACAGCTTCAACTCTTCTGGAAAGGCTTTCCACAGGGGTAAGGAGTGTTTATGGGAATTTTTGACCGTTCTTCCAGAAGCGCATTTGTGAGGTCAGACACTGATGTTGGACGAGAAGGCCTGGCTCACAGTCTCCACTCTAATTCATCCCAAAGGTGTTCTATGGGGTTGAGGTCAGGACTCTGTGCAGGCCAGTCAAGTTCTTCCACACCAAACTGGCTCATCCACGTCTTTAAGGACCTGCTCTGTGCACTGGTGTGCAGTCATGGTGGAACAGGAAGGGGCCGTCCCCAAACTGTTCCCACAAATTTGGGAGCATGAAATTGTCTAAAAGAAGCGTGATTGGTCACTCCAGAGAGTCTCCACTGCTCTAGAGTCCAGTGGCGGCGCTTTACACCACTGCATTCCACGCTTTGCATTGCTCTTGGTGATGTAAGGCTTGAATGCAGCTGCTTGGCCATGGAAACCCATTCCATAAGCTCTCTACACTCTTCTTGAGCTGATCTGAAGGCCACATGAAGTTTGGAGGTCTGTAGTGATTGACTCTGCAGAAAGTCGGTGACCTCTGCGCACTATGCCCCTCAGCATCCGCTGACCGTTCTGTCATTTTACGTGGCCGACCACTTTAAGTGGCTGAGTTGTTGTCGTTCCCAATTGCTTCTACTTTGTTATAATCCCACTGACAGTCGGCTGTGGAATATTTAGTAGTGAGGAAATTTCACAACTGGACTTGCTGCACAGGTGGCGTCCGATCACGGCACCACGCTGGAATTCTCTGAGCTCCTGAGAGCGACCCATTCTTTCACTAATGTCTGTAGAAGCAGTCTGCAGGCCGAGGGGCTCGGCTTTACACACCTGTGGCCATGGAAGAGATTGGAACACCTGATTTCAATGATTTGGATGGGCGAGTGAAAACCTTTGGAAATATAATTCATGCAGCATGAAATTTTGGAGCAAAAACTATGTTCAGGCCAGCAGTGTCACTGAGGTGTTTAAAAACTCCAGCAAAACAATGCACCAAACATTTTGGGGATTTTTACATATCACTGCTGTTAGAACAAAACCATTTTTCTCCATTTTTGCCTTTTTTTAGTTTTTGACATCATTGTAAAATTCATTCTATGATGAATGGACAAACAGAAATGGCCCAAAATGACTTGGAAAGACGTCTGGTTCCATTGACTTCCATTAAAACTAAAGTAGGTTTTTTCCCTCTCCTGTAAAGTTACCATTTTGGAGATACAAGGTTTTGGTCTTACAGCAACAATATGAAAATATTATTAAATATTATTATAACAAGTTATAAACATCATACAAATGCATCTTTACTTCCATGTACATGTGAACGGACTAACACGAATGCTAACCTGCCTTAGTTCCTGGCTGTTGTGTGTCTGTGGTGCAGACCACTCTGTTGCTGTTTCTAATTAATTGATCCCCTGGAGAGCTGCACCTAAGGCAGCATTGATGGATGACAGGTCATCTGACCCAGTCTGAGGGAAGGGAGGGAGTGACATACTGGAGAAAGCTGCCCTCTGGCCCATTTAACTCCCCTCTTCCCCTGTGACCTCTCCCAGCCCGGTCTGATCTGCTAATTATCATCACCATCTACTGCATTGCACGGGCACGGTGAACCATGACAAATCCGGAGAGGGAGCGGGGGACTGGATCAGCAGCGTCGCCCGCCAGATGGAGGATTTCTTTTAAGCCCACATACTGCTCCTGCTGGCCAGGTGCACATGGAGGACCTCAGCAGGCAAACGTCCATTATCAGTCAGTTCTTCTGGTGACTGGTTTCAAGTATCTCAGTTCCACAATCAGCAAAGACGCATGTTGGGTGTCTAAAGCTTTTGCACTGGACCAACCATTCAACCAGCTACCATACAGTGGAAGCCTACTACTAATTAGTGCTGAGCTGATGGCTAACTTTGTGGAGTTGTTAAGTAAGTTCTAACAGAGGGACTGTTATATGTTGTAGCATTCTCCGTTATTAATAGAGGCACAGGTTGGGGTGCTTTTCAGTTGTGGACAGTAACTAAGTAAATGTAATTCATTACTGTACTTAAGTAGGTTTTTCGTGTATCTGTGCTGAAGTAGCTGGCAGCACTTCAGTACAGTGGCAGTGGGTGGCGCTGTCACCTGACAGCAAGCAGGGCCTGGGTTCGAGTCCCCGATCAGAGTCCTCTCTGTGAGGAGTTTGCATGTTCTCCCCATGTCTGTGTGGGTTTCCTCCCACAGTGCAAAGACATGCAGCCAGGCCAACTGGACGTGCTAAATTGCCCCTTGGTGTGAATGTGTATGTCTGTCTGCCCTGTGATGAACGGGCGACCTGTCCAGGGTGTATCCTGCCTTCCACCCAATGACATCTGAGATAGGCTTCAGAAACCCTGAGGGAGAAGCAGCTTAGAAGGTGTGTGTGTGTGTGTGTGTGTGTGTGTGTGTGTGTGTGTGTGTGTGTGTGTGTGTGTGTGTGTGTACTGAAGTTTCTCCATTCTGGGCGTCTTTTTCCTTTCACTCCACTACATTTCAGAGTCTAATATCCGACTTTTTCCTCCTACATTTTGAGAAATCTGTCGTTCCTTTTGGTTTCTGTGTGTATAAAAACGTAACATGTCAAAACGAAAGAAGCGCAAAGCCAGAGCGCCAATCAGGGCCCAGCGGTCACTTTGTTTAGAGCTGGTTTTGACCTGTTGGTCATACCGACCCAGTGCAGCACGCGGTTCAACGTCAGCGCAGCAGCGTAAAACTTTGGGAGAGTCTGTTCAACATAAATGATGAACTAACCTAACTTTGTGTAAATAGAGCACAATATAGAAATATGTCCACATATGCAGTCGAGACTGACGCGGCTTTTTTCTGAATTTCTACAAACACCATTTCATTTTATAGTAAATGAGTTTGGGCTGGTTTATGTTTATGAACAGACGCCTACAGATCAACATAGTAAAGGAGCTCATCTGTGATCCTGAGTTTAAAGCCAGTTTTTATTCAACTTAAAATGACTCTTTTAGTACTTTTACTTTATACTTAAGTACATTTGAAGGTAAATACTTTAGTACTTTTATTCAATTGGAGGTCTAAAGGGAGGAACTTCTACTTTTACTGGAGTGATATTTTACCATACTTGTCTCTACTTTAACTCAAGTACATGGTTTGTGTACTTCGTCCACCGCTGGTGCTTTATTAACCAGCTGTTGTTGACCACAGCTACACCTACACTGCAGTTTCCTGTAACAGCTAAGCTACGCCATAAGGCCAATTTATGCTTCTGTCTTTCTTACTTTGAGATACTCATGCAAGACATAATACAGAACACTTTATATGCTTTATGTTTCTGTTACACCACTGACAAAAACCATGGGGCAACATGGATGATCAGCACAAAATTATATCCATATATTTGCAATAATTCTAACCTAATGCATTTTTACAGTTTAAACTGGAAAATAAGGATCAAAAAGTGACTAAAGATCAGTAAAATCAAAATATTCATTCATCATTGGTGGTTTATTTAGGAATAGAAGAGAACAAAGTTATATTTTGAGATCTTTTTCATGGCTTCACATTTGTCACATTCAGACCTGATTTAGGAAATTATGAAAAACTCGGAGTAAAGCCACATTTAAGTTGACTGCCTGCATTTATGTAATTGCCGGCATCAGAGCAGCTGCATTTGTCATACAAGTGCACGATATTGAGCTGAAACATTTCAGGGCTGTAGCTACTGAGGCTGAAGCTGAAGGTGCGGTAGCTGAACTGCGGCTGGCTGAGGGCCATTTATTAGGCCTGAGTCCAAAGCGAACCATGACAGATGTGAGAAGTCATGTCAGTTTTGTACAAAACCAACTAACGCAAGATGTCAGCTGGTCTCTACCCTGAGGACATCACACTCAGACGGCTTAGTCTTTCACTCACTTTTTCATATGAGAATCAAGTAGAGGGTGAACAGCAGTTCCATGCACACTACGTGGCCAAAAGTATTCGGTCGTCTGGCTTCACACACATATGAACTTGAGTGACGTCCCATTCCTAATCCGTAGGGTTTAATATGATGTCGGCCCACCCTTTGCAGCTGTAGCAGCTTCAGCTCTTCTGGGAAGGCTTTCCACAAGGGTTAGGAGTGTTTATTGGAATTTCTGACCGTTCTTCCAGAAGAACATTTGTGAGGTCAGACGCTGATGCTGGACGAGAAGGCCTGGCTCACAGTCTCCACTCTAATTCATCCCAAAGGTGTTCTATGGGGTTGAGGTCAGGACTCTGTGCAGGCCGGTCAAGTTCTTCCACACCAAACTGGCTCATCCACGTCTTTATGGACCTGCTTTGTGCACTGGTGGGCAGTCATGTTGGAACAGGAAGGGGCCGTCCCCAAACTGTTCCCACAAAGTTGGGAGCATGAAATTGTCCAAAATCTCTTGGCGCTGAAGCTTTAAGAGTTCCTTTCACTGGAACTAAGGGGCCGAGCCCAACTCCTGAAAATCAACCCCACACCATGATCCCCCCTCCACCAAACTTTACACTCGGCACAATGCAGTCTGACAAGTACCGTCTCCTGGCAACCGCCAAACCCAGACTCGTCCATCAGATTTCCAGACGGAGAAGCGTGATTGGTCACTCCAGAGAACACGTCTCCACTGCTCTAGAGTCCAGTGGCGGCGCTTTACTCCACTGCATTCCACGCTGTGCACTGCGCTTGGTGATGTAAGGCTTGGATGCAGCTGCTCGGCCATGGAAACCCATTCCATGAAGCTCTCTACGCTGTTCTTGAGCTGATCTGAAGACCACATGAAGTTTCCGCCAGTCATTGGAACACCTGAATGCAGTGATTTGGGTGGGTGAGTGAATACTTTGGACAATATAGTGTATCTGCTTAAGTACAATTTTAATAGCTTTGTATGCCTCTGAGTAAAATAAATGCTAAGACTTTATTCTGGAGTATATTTGTGAGTCCTTGTTCCTCTTTAAACATTTACAAGTACTTCTTAATTCATTTTTTATGAGGTTTAATTTAATTCTGTTGTGCTGGTTCAGCTGCTGGATATAGAACTGTGAGCATGCTGTGAGTGTTCATGGTGCTACATAGAACCATTTTCTTTATTAAAGAACACTTTGCATGATTAAAGGGTTCTCCAGGTTGATGGAGAGTGTTCTATATAGAACCTTTTTGAAAAGTGTTCTATATAGCACCAGAAAGGGTTCTTCTGTTGTTACTATGTCATGCTTGGCACAACAGAAAAACCCTTTCTGATGCTTTTCGGAAAGGGTCCATATAGAACCAAGATGGTTCTTTAAGGGTTCTTTAATGAAGACAACGATATAGAGCCATGAACATTCAAAACAACATTTGCATGCTTTGCGGGTTCTTTGCATAGTGAAATGGTTCTTCAGATTGATAAATAATGTGTTGTATATGGTTCTATATAGCACCAAAAAGGGTTCTTTGAATTGTGACAATATTGGTTCTTCAAGGGTAACTAAACTAACTAAAGAAAATGGTTCTATATTGATGGAGAATGTGTTGTACATAGCACCAAAAAGGGTTCTGCTATTGTGTCGATGTCAAGCTTGTAACAATAAAGAACCTTTTTGGAGTGACATGGAACCATTTTCAAAAAGGTTCTATATAGCACCATCTGCAGCACATTCTCCATCAATCTGAAGAACCCTTTCATGATGCAAAGAACCCTTTTATCATGCAAAGGGTTCTTTGGGTGTTCTTGGTACTACATAGAACCATTTTCTTTACTAAAGAACTCTTAAAGAGCCATCATTTTTAAGGGTGTAGAATCATCTACAGCACAGTCTCAATGCATCCAAAGAACAGTTTCACCATGTAAAGAACCCTTTAATCATTCAAAGGGTTCTTTGAGTGTTCATGGTTCCGTAGAACAATTTTCTTGACTAAAGAACAACTGAAGAACCACCTTTTTTAAGATTGTACTATTATGCTGTCGAGCTTGTAACAATGGAAGAACCCTTTTTGGTGCTACATAGAACCCGTTTCAAAACTTCAAGAACCATCTACAACACGTTCTCCATCGGTCTGAAAAGCAATTTCATGATGCAAAGAACCCTTTAATCATGCAACATGGTTATTTATATATGTTCTATATGTCACTAAAGAACCTTTGAAGAACCATCATTATTAAGAGTGTATGTTCACTCGTACTCTGACATCATAGTACTGGAATGAGTTTAATTTAGTACTTTAGTACTTTCTATGGTAGACTAGGTATCGTTTCAAGCTTAAAGGGGAATTCCACCCATTTTTTCGAATTTTCTACATGATTCAGTGGTTGAGATGTAAACAGAGTGGACCTGGTGTGAAACGGGTCAGATGTCTTTATAGTGGTGGTGATGGGAACCAGGCGTCACCATGACTACAACACTAAAATAGACATTTTATTTACCCTCCAGAGCCACCAGAGAACCTACACGAGTCTTATATGGAATGCTGATGATGGGAAAATAGTAATAAGCTTTCTTACATCACATCCTGCATGTGTGTTCGCTTCTCAAAGCTGTAGTATAACAACGTCTCAGACATCAGGCAGTGAAATCATAACCATTTTCATGTAGGAACTTTCTGCGAGGGAGCTTTTGGAGGTGGACGTCTGGTTCCTATCACCACCACTGTAAACAATTCTGACTCTGTGAGTTTCTCTAGAACGGAGCGTTTCACACCAAACCGCTCTGAACTGCTCTGTTTACATCTCAACCTTTTAATTATGTAGACTTTTTGCCAAAGGAGTGGAGTTCCCCTTTAAAGCCAGTAATATTGGAAACTGTATGATTAAGACCAGCATTAATGTTCAGAGGTGTCTTTCACACAAATTTGCTCTGGGACACTTTCTCCAGGCTGAAAGCAGGGCTCTGAGGTGAGTCACTCTGGCTGAGCGTGTCTGCTAAACGCTGCAGATGCAAATTGAATATTTTGAATAATCATAAAAATATTATCAAAATAATATTATCAGTCTTTGTTATGACTGCAAGTAGAGCCACGCGAGAACAGCCACGCGAGAACAGCCACGCGAGAACAGCCACGCGAGTAGAGCCACGCGAGAAGAGTGTGAACCAGGCAGCATTTTAACAATTTAAATGAAGTCTGTGAGAGTGAACCTTACATCACAGCTTCCTACTGCCACCTACTGACAGAGAGAGAGAGAGAGAGAGAGAGAGAGAGAGAGAGAGAGAGAGAGGGAGAGAGAGACAGAGAGAGAGAGAGAGAGAGAGAGGGAGAGATAGAGAGAGAGAGAGAGAGAGAGAGAGAGAGAAAGAGATAGAGAGAGAGAGAGAGACAGAGAGAGAGAGAGAGAGAGAGAGAGAGAGAGAGAGAGGGAGAGAGAGACAGAGAGAGAGAGAGAGAGAGAGAGATAGAGAGAGAGAGAGAGAGAGAGAGAGAGAGAAAGAGATAGAGAGAGAGAGAGAGACAGAGATAGAGAGAGAGAGAGAGAGAGAGAGAGAGAGAGAAAGAGATAGAGAGAGAGAGAGAGACAGAGAGAGAGAGAGAGAGAGAGAGAGAGAGAGAGAGAGAGAGGGAGAGAGAGACAGAGAGAGAGAGAGAGAGAGAGAGAGAGATAGAGAGAGAGAGAGAGAGAGAGAGAGAAAGAGATAGAGAGAGAGAGAGAGACAGAGATAGAGAGAGAGAGAGAGAGAGAGAAAGCGAGATAGAAAGAAACAGAGAGAACGAGACAGAGAAAGAAAGATAGAGAGAGAGAGAGAGAGAGACAGACAGAGAGAGAGGGAGAGAGAGAGAAAAAGAGAGAGATAAAGAAAAAGAAACACAGAGAGAGAGACAAAGAGAGAAAAAGAGAGATAGAGAAAAAGAAACATAGAGAGAGACAGAGACAAACAGAGAGAGAGAAACAGAGAGAGAGGGAGAGAGAGAAAAAGAGAGAGATAGAGAAAAAGAAACATAGAGGGAGACAGAGACAGATAGAGAGAGACAGAGAGAGAGAGAGAGAGAGAGAGAGAGAGAGAGACAGAGAGAGAGAGAGAGAGAGACAGACAGAGAGAGAGGGAGAGAGAGAGAAAAAGAGAGAGATAAAGAAAAAGAAACACAGAGAGAGAGACAAAGAGAGAAAAAGAGAGATAGAGAAAAAGAAACATAGAGAGAGACAGAGACAAACAGAGAGAGAGAAACAGAGAGAGAGGGAGAGAGAGAAAAAGAGAGAGATAGAGAAAAAGAAACATAGAGGGAGACAGAGACAGATAGAGAGAGACAGAGAGAGAGAGAGAGAGAGAGAGACAGAGAGAGAGAGAGAGAGAGAGACAGATAGAGAAAGAGAGATGGGAGGGAGTAATGGAAGCTTATACACCAGCAGTTGGCATCGTGCTAACAGCGTGTACGACTTGTTCAGTGTGTGAGGCGTAAACAGAGATTCTGATCGGTTTGGTGTGAACTGGTTCCGATCCCTTTACAGTGGTGGTGATGGGAACCAGGAGTCACCATGACTACAACACAGATATAGACACTTTATTTACCGTTTCACACCAAACTGCTCTGAACGACTCTGGTAACTATTTAATAACACAGAATTGTAGAATCCAAAAGTCATCAGGGACTATTTCGCCTCGCCAGAGCAGCACGTATCCTTCCACCACTTTTCAACCTTCTGAAGAAGACGGTCATAAAACAGCGTCTCAGTCATCAGGCAGCGAATTCAGAACCGTTTCATGTAGGAACTTTCTGTGAGGAGCTTCCAGAGGCGGACGTCTGGTTCCTATCACCACCACTGTGAGCGGTTCTGACTGGATGGAGCATTTCTCTTAACATTTTAAAGACCTAATTGTGCAGAAATAAAAAAAATAATCCACTTTAAGTAAGAAATACGTGCTACGTCTTTCCCATTTAAGTAACTATAGGAAGTGTATTTCACTGAGTTGCATCTGCTAGACAAATATACCATTTTTTAGCTAAAATTATCATGTGCGCACATGTGTGGGTGTAATATTAGCAACACATTGCACCAAAACCAGGTAGCACCTGGTCGGCCTAACGAGACGGGCACGTTTGTGACAGCTCATTGAAATATTTGCTCACCATTTGCCCATATTATTCTGAGGTGTGATAATAATGTCCCAGTGTAAACAAGACCAGAGCAGAGAAGCAGAGAGGCAATCACCTTCTCAGGCACACAACACCACCCCGTTCACCCGTTTTAATTAAATGCCATGTCTTGTCAGCAGGAATGCAATCCGCAGCGCAGGCCTACACATCAGTCCGCCCCCACTGCCAAAGGTTGCAGACGACTCACACTGACCAGAGCTTTCTGCATCCAATCTGAAACAGCCTCTCATCTGCAACGTGTTCACACAACACCAGCAACTGATTAGATATGTTACTCAGGGGGAAAGATGTTTTCATGGACTGGCAGCAAAATGACTACATTGACATGTGAATTTCACACGTGGCAATGGAAAGATTCCAGAAAGGGGGTTGTAATTAGTTCCGTTTACTCAATTTCAACCTTACTACTACTATACAGCCCTGCAAGACCTTGTGGACCACCAAAACTGCCCCCATCAGATAAACAGCACTGAAAGCTTTGATCTCTGAGAGAGAGGAGAAGATCAAGCTGCTTCAGATCTGAAAACATCCACAGGAGTTTCTGTCCATCCTTCCACTGTCAGAAGACCACTCAGCGCTGTGGGTCTGAAAGGACGTGTAGCTGATCAAGAAGAACCTCACTGAGAAAAGGAGACGGACACATCAAACAAAGAAGCTGAACGATGGAGTGACCACCCCAGAGTCCAGACCTCAGCACCACTGAATGGGTTTGATTCAGAAATTCATCAACCAGCTTCTCAGACTGAGCTTTGGAGGCGTGTCTGCAGGTTCTTTGAGGAGCTGAAAAGTGAGTCTCCTGAGAAGAACGGAGGCTGGAATAAAGCATGTGTAGCTGTCAAGAACAGTTGACTGACCACTCCAGTGTCCAGATGGGACACCAACTTCTAAGCCCTGATTCACACGTGCTACTTCTGTGTGGTGTGAGTGACACCCTTCATTTTGGGACCCATATTAAGTGGTCAGTGCTTTCACACTGGCTGCATGGGCAAAGCAGCAGAGCGCCGATTTTTTCAGTGCACCCTGTACGTCACATGGTAAAATACACTGAAATAAGCCATGAAAATCAATGAAATTTGAATGAAAAGTAAACAGGAACCATGAACAAACTTAAAAATGCTATTTTTTATTTCATTTCATTCATGACAAAATACTAGTTAAACATCCTGTGCTGTAAACAGATTTCCCGGCTGGTCTACCATGTTTGAGACATTTGCCGAATTAAAAGTCAGAATGCTGTTGAGGATAAACAAACATACTGTGCACTTTTGGTAAATGATATTTTTATGAATCAGAGTGACTGATGTGACCATTTATTCGTCTGTGTAACTTTCTCGCTGCTCCGCTCCGTAGCTCAAACGCTGTATGTACGAAAGGCCACCAATTTCAAGCTGTAGCGCTCACACTGCCGCATCGCTCACACCACACAGAGGTAGCATCTGTGAATTAGGCCGAAGACTGAACTTTGGAGGTGTGTCTGCAGATTTCTTTAAGAAACTGATAGTGAGCCTCCTAAAAGGAATGGAAGCTGTAATAAAGGTAAAGGATAATCTCCATATTGCAGCGTTGGAGCAGAAGAAGACAGAGACAACAGTGCCCAGCCCAGCACTACCCCAACAAGAAACACGGGGACATTACACCGAAGGAGGGGGCAGGTGTAGTGCTTGGTACCCTCTTCCTCTAGGCTGTGTTGCCATCTACCTTTGAGTTCATTGATATGTCACTGGACTTCTCCCAACTCGGTGGCCATATCCCACTTCTGACACCAGTGTAGTGGCTTTTCTGCCTTGTTCAAAATAAAAGGGGAGAGTAAGGCAATACTACACACTACTGCAAATACAAGTGGCAAAAAAAGGCTGAGCCTGGCCAAGGACTACAGAGGAAGTTCAATGACACTGTGCGGGGGAAGGAGGACGCAACATTTAATCTCTCTGCTGTGGCACGTGGGCGAGGAGCATGTGCCCTGAGGCATGTGTGCCGTCAGGACTGAGGACATTCTGAATCCCTGCTGTGGAGGGACCACGGTGGGGGGGCGGCACATCCCTGTGCATTCTAAGGACTCTGCTTGAACTTTGTTGGTCACCAAGACAGCTTACCTTTGAATGGGGAGTGTCCTGGTACTGGCTTATTCAGCCATGGGTGTGGCCATGCAGGCATTCCACTCCCAGCGTCAGTCTTTGAATGTAAATAAGTTGTTGTTGCTCTAGTTTAAGAAAAGGGGGGTTTGTGTGGCTATTTTCTTGGGGTTCCCCATCTTGCTAGTTGATGTAAAATTAGAAGCTTGTCAACCACAAGTTGTCTAAATTATACAAATTTAAAACAGGCTAATTGTCCATCGCTGATGATTTTACACTCATTTACTGACTTACAACCTAGTAGCTGCTTATTTCGCTTATTAGGTAGAGGCGACACTGCCAATATGTAATAATATTATATTTAGCTGTTGAGGCTTCTGTGAAATGTCCTGCTAAATGCATGCTTTATGCTTTTATCATGACACTGAAAAATGAACACCTTGTATTTAATGTCAGTTTTGGCTGGAAAATAAGTTACTCAGTTCCATTTTAGCCGTACATATTTGATTCCCAGTTTTCTTTTTTGGGTTTAATCTCATTCTGTTGTGTCGGTTCAGATCCAGGGCTGCTTCACTCTTGCGCACTTCTCACTTTGGAGCTTTAGCATTTTCTTTTGGATGGAGGTAAAAATAGACCCTAACAGATTTCACTCCCTGTGCTGATAGATGCTGTACTAAGAATTTTTAATCAAGCTCGTGTCTGGTAGCTATTTTTTTTACATCAAATAGAGCCATTATGTCATGGAAATTACTTTTGCTTCTGTTTGAGGATGACTTTTGTCTGCTCGGCACAAACTGCGGTGCGATTAGCATAATCCAGGACAGTGAGTTTGTGACGGTCTCCATCAGCTAAAGAGACATGAGACAGTGCCTCTAGTGGACAGTCAAGATGAAGGTTGTAGGCCCACTCAGCAGCGTCTGGTGGGGCTACGAATGGCGTTTTTAAAAATCTAGAGCCACAGATCACACAGAGATCAAGCAGTGTGGAACAGTATGTAAGAAAACTGAAGTGGAACTGTAAGAAAAAAAAAACTTTAAGGGGGAACTTGAAAGGTTCTAATGCTTTTCTGACCTCACAGTTTACATTACACAAGCCTAAAGGTGTCCCGTGTGGGTGCCAAAACGTCTTAGGGTACATAAATGTTGACTTGATGCTGACGTTGACTTCTTATTTGCCAGCTTGTTATATATGGATTTCCCATTCCACCTTAAATGGTGTGCTTACAGTTAGCCATTTAAGGTGGGACGGGAAAAAATTGCATGAGAAGTTGACGATCTTTGCTCGGAGATCTCTTAACTTGTGTATAATTTAGAGATAAATAAATGAGAAAGTTGTATATTTAGCCATGCAAGCTTGACTGTTTCTGCACTGAAACCTAGCTCAAAGGGGAACTCCACCGATTTTTCCAAAATTCTACTCAATTCAGTGGTCAGGATGGAAACAGAGTCATCTTTGGAGTGAAACACTCTGAGAAACTTACCGATTTAGAACTGTTCACTGTAGGAACCAGACGTCCACCTCTAAAAACGCCCTCACAGAACGTTAGTGCATGAAATGGTTATGAATTCACGTTTTCTGATACTTTTGTGTTAAAGTTTTGGCTTCACATGTATTTGAATACATTTATTTTAATTCATTCATGGTGGAGGGATATGTGCAGGATGCTGTGAAGCAAAATAGGCCCCCAATAAAACTTATTCCACATTTTCTACAGCTTTACCATCATCGCTGGTGGTTCTGGATAGTAAATAAAATGTCTACGTCTGTGTTGTAGTCATGGCGACCCCTGGTTCCCATCACCACCACTGTTAAGACATCTGAACCATTTCACACCAAGCCGCTCTGTTTACATCTCATTGACTGAAATATTCAGAAGTTTTGAAAAATGGGTGGAATTTTTTATGGAGTTTGTGTTCAGTCGAGAAAAGAAAGAGGTGTCGATAGGAGCGGTCAGTGGAACTCCATTTCTCACCATTATAATTTTCCCCTTGATTATTTTTATCGATTTTTCCCGCGTAAACAGCAAAGAGGCCCCATTTTTCAGGAGCGTCTGGCAGATCATTACGAGCAAAGACGTCATGCTTCTGAAGGAATGTCGCATATGCACGGCTCTGCTGGTGGACGAGGTGAGACTGCTCTCTATCTCTTTCATAAATAAATGAACGAGTGAGTGAATGAATGTGTCTTTCTTACCTGGAACGATGAGCCTCAACATCCAGTCATTTAACATCATTCACATTGTCAAAACAACACAAAAGTTACGGTAATAATTCAGCCAGCACTGGCTTTTATCCTCCGACAGCCAGGCTGGATTTATGTCATGTTTACTCCGAGGTGAGGAAGCTTACCATCCTCACAGTAAGCATCACATAATGCCATGACTTTAATGAAATAATGACTCAGATCAAAGTGAAAGTGGCCACCAAACCAGCTTTAGTGAAACACTTCACCGGGTGAAAACTACTGAAAGGACAGTCTGGACAAAATGCAAAACTTAACCACAGCTACATCTGTTGTAGACGTGCCTGCTTGGTTCCTACCCTGGTGACACTGTAGTCTCTTCACGCCAGGAAAGGTTCTGCTGTAGTCGCAGCTTCAAGCTTGTAACAACAGAAGAACCCTTTTGGTGCCACATAGAACCATTTTCAGAAAGGTTCTATAAAGAACAATATACAACACATTCTAGACATCAATCTGAAGAACCTTTGCACCATGTAAAGGATGATCTGAGCATGCCAAAGGTTCTATTTAGACATTGTAACTGTGGCAGAACCCTTAAAGGTGCTATATAGAACCATATAGAACATATTCTCCATCAGTCTAAAGAACCTTTGCACCATGTAAAGGATGATCTGAGCATGCCAAAGGTTCTATTTAGACATTGTAACTGTGGCAGAAC
Organism: Pygocentrus nattereri; assembly: GCF_015220715.1. Taxonomy (NCBI): domain Eukaryota; kingdom Metazoa; phylum Chordata; class Actinopteri; order Characiformes; family Serrasalmidae; genus Pygocentrus; species Pygocentrus nattereri. The sequence goes on from NC_051224.1 coordinate 38,987,629, forward strand.
CCTTAAAGGTGCTATATAGAACCATATAGAACATATTCTCCATCAGTCTAAAGAACCTTTGCACCATGTAAAGGATGATCTGAGCATGCCAAAAGTTCTATTTAGACATTGTAACTGTGGCAGAACCCTTAAAGGTGCTATATAGAACCATATAGAACATATTCTCCATCAGTCTGAAGAGCGCTTTCACCATGTGAAGGATGATCTGAGCATGCCAATGGTTCTATTTAGACATTGTAACTGTGGCAGAACCTTTTAAGGTGCTATATAGAACCATATAGAACACATTCTCCATCAGTCTAAAGAACCTTTTCACCATAAAAAGAACTTTCTAAGCATGCCAGTGGTTGTATGTAGAACTCATGGTTCTAAACAGAGCCTTTGCTAGCGTCAAAGAACCCTTGAGGAACATCTGTTTTTCTACATCCGCGATAATAGCACAGAAATCCAGTTCAAACACTTCCTGAATCTGTAGAGCCGCCCTTTCCATTCCACCTTATCACGAGAGCACGCGAGACTCACATCCGGAGTTATGAGCCTATGAAGAGGGGCTGAGATACACGGCATCTGCCTCTCACCGTGTGGAGCTGCTGGATTTGTGTGTCTACATTCTGTGTGAAACTGACCAACGGAAAATCAGGAAATCAGAAATGTGAAACGGCGTCGGAGAGTTTAAAGCTGCCGCAGCGGTTTTGGAAAGTAGTGATGAAGATAATGGAGCGTTTCGATTTGAAACATGAGGATCGCGTTATATGAAGAGCACTTAACGTAGAGTCTAAGAAGATATGAGCAAACCGACCGAAAGAACAGTTAAAATAGTTTCTAATCACTCGGCCAGAACTTTCCTTTCATTTTAGAAAGTAGGAGGGTGGATTTCACAAAACAACTTTTTTCTACAGTAAACGGGTTTTGGGCAGCAGGAGGCGGGCTTTACTGCTAGAGCGTGATGAGTGATTGCCGAGCGGAGCAGCTCATTGGCTGTTCGCGCTCGCCGACGTCATGAACGTACACGAGATGCCGTTTTAAACTCCTGTAACTGTAACTGTAGCTGATCAGGAAATGAAGCATTTAAACTATGATTTTGCTCAAATGCTCCATAACACCCCTTTCACTTTGGACTCACTCTGGAGCGCCCTCTAGTGTTTGAGAAACCCTGAAGATATTGAGCGGGAATTCTCCTGTCTACAGGCTCTCTGGCAGGGCGGCCTTTAGTTAGCAAGTCTGAGGCCTGTTTGTTCTTTTCAGAGACGCCAAACAAAAGAAAGTCCACGTGTTCCCGTGGGGCTCTAAATCAGGGCCATTAGACGAGTCAGAGCCGTTCGCCAAGGACAGGTTTTTAGATCAATTGTCTTCAAAAATGAGCGGAAAAATTGGCTTTATTGTTTAGCGCACAGCAGATGATGCCTAGCTTTTCTTTTCCTTGGGTGGGATGGGGGGCCTTGAAACGGAGACAGGGCTGCTCACAGTCGGCACGGACTGAAACTGAAACATTTATTTTTTTTACTCCACCCACTCAACTCTGAGTAGCAAAGTTTGAATCGTGATGTCTCTGTTGCCAGGCAACCTCCTCGGACATTTTGTTTTAGTTATGTTCATGAGCTATGAAAGCGTACGACTTGGATCTCGGTGCGGGGGGCTATTTTTACTCGGCCTTTCCACGTGAGCGTACAGTGTGTAACGAAGTGCGCCGTTAATAACCGGCTGCCGCGCCTCTCTCTGCCGAGCATTACTTAGGAGAGACTGACGGAGACAATGAGATATTTTAATCTTGCACTCAGTGAATTAGTTGTGACTTATGAAATATGTATTTTCAGCAGCTTGCCTGGATCTGGAGCAGACAGGAGGGAATCTGCACTGTGAAGTCTCCACGTCGGTGTTGCAGTCGGTTTTTTTGTTTTGTGTATTATTTTCTCCGCTTTACTTCTTCCTCTGGAAATATAGGTCGTTTAAGGTCAACGTCTTGTCGTTTTTCATTGCCGTTCTCGACCGAAAAATCACTGGAGCCACGGCGCTCGTGGCTCATTGCTGCCAGATCCTTGGATTGGCACCGAAACTGTGAAACGAACGGAATTAGATTTTAGAATTGGGTCAGTGGCAGCCCTCGCTCAAGACTGCATATTGAATGAGGCCTGTACTCACACTCAGCGACCCGAGCCGTGGTAACTAGATTCCTCTCCCTTAGTTACATGTGCTCCCACTGAATTTTTCAGAATTCCTGCATAATTGAGCGGCTCAGATGTAAACAAACTCAATCAGAGTGGTTTGATAGGAAATGCTCTGGTTTAGCTTACCAAGTCACAGTGGTGGTGATAGGAACCAGACGTCTGAGGACCCTAAAAGCCCCCTTACTGAAACTGATTATTATTATTATTATTATTATTATTATCACGATTCACCACTATTTTACCATCATTAACATTAACTATAAAACTCAGAAGACGTGCAGGTTCACTGGTGGTTTTGGACGGTAAATGAAATGGCTATATCTGAGTTGTAGTCGTGGCGACTCCCGCTTCCATCACAGCCTTTATTACAGCTTCCACTCTTTTCAGGAGACTTTTCTAAGGGTTCTACATAAAAAATGGCTCTATATAGCACCAACACGGGCTCTTGTACTGTTACATGCTTGACATCACAACTATAGCAGAACCCTTTCTGGTGCGACGTAGAACCCTATACAACACATTCTCCTTCTTCTGGAGGACCATTTCACCATGCAAAAACCCATTAAGCATGCAACTGGTACTTTTTCAATCAATCATATAGAAATAGACATTTTTAAAAAATGAAATAAAATGAATAAATAATTTAAATAAAAACTTCTTTCTGCAATTTTAACATGATATTTCATTGATATTTAACATGAATTTTCAGTGATATATACATGACTATGGAATATATGATTTACATAACAAAGAAAACAAGCACCGAATAAATATTATAAAATACGTTATAAAAGTCGTGTCACTGGTGTTACCGCATAGCAGAAGTCTCTTATTTTGAAATAAAAGTCACACCGATGACGTCACATCATGACCTCCTTTGACCTGTTTTCTGAGGATCTATGAAGAAAAGCTCATGGTGAGTCCACTGAGTCTCTCAGCTCTCAGAGATCTTCTCATTCAGCTCATGATCTCATATGAAGCTTTCAGCTGACGTCACTGGTGTGACCGACTTTATTCTGAGGTCCCTGTGAAAAAATAGAAACACAAATGGATTAAATTCCATATTTTAGTGGACGTTCCATGATGGACAGCGTTTGGTTTGACGTTAAAACGTCTCTGGTGTTTCCTTTATTCTGTGGAGCACCGATGAGGATCGGTAACACCAGTGACTCAAAAAGTTGACATTTCTGTAGAACAATGAAAGATATTTTTTCAAGAAAACCAGCGCTTCACATATATCCGTATTTCAGCCCGGACTGCTTTCTGAATGAGGTGTGTTACAGAACAGCCAATCAGAACAGAGCTCATTTACATATATCAGTCTTAAAGGCGCAGTGACACAAATGGCCTGCTCATTCTAATGGACAAAGAGAGAAAATGGTCATGAAAGAATGAATTATGACTGTTTTTAGTACGCAAAACCACACAAATGTAAAAAAAAAATAAATAAAAAATAAATAAATAAAACGAGAGATGTCAGATGTGTGTCGTTTAAAAAAACCAGGAAGAAAAAATTGGTAAAAATAAATGACCATTTATTTATTTAATAAATGAAGATGATGCCTGTCTCTCTCTCTCTCTCTCTCTCTCTCTCGAACACTTTCCCAAATGGTTTTATTTTCCAGCTGTCCATTTCAGCCTTTCGTCAGCTGTACACGTTAACAGGATAACAGGATAACAGTTTACCCACAATTCACTATGTCCATGAACCCCTGGATCTGCAGCCTTATCTAAAGGGAATTAACATTAACTACCAAAAGCTAAACTAAACAAGTAAGTTTTTAGTCTAGACTTAAAGATTGAGACTGTGTCTGAGTCCCGAACATTATCGGGGAGATTATTCCAGAGTTGGGGCGCTTTATAAGAGAAAGCTCTTCCTCCTGCCGAGCTTCTCTGAATTTTGGGAACTACTAGGAAGCCAGCACCCTGTGATCTAAGTAATCGTGGTGGTTCATAATAGGAGATAAGGTCTCTCAGATACTGAGGAGCGAGCCCATGTAGGGCTTTATACGTTAACAGGAGAATTTTATAGTCTATGCGGAATTTGACTGGAAGCCAGTGAAGAGCTGATAGGACTGGACTAATATGGTCAAATTTTCTAGTTTTAGTAAGGACCCTGGCTGCAGCATTTTGAACTAGCTGAAGTTTATTTAAGTTACTGCTAGAACATCCTGACAGTAGCGCATTACAGTAGTCTAGCCTTGACGTAATGAAGGCATGTACTAATTCTTCTGCGTCATGTAAAAGCATTTCTTAGCTTGGCGATGTTACGGAGATGTAGAAAAGCTGTTTTAGTAACATTAGATATGTGTTTATCAAATGCTAGATCTGAATCTATGATAACGCCAAGATTTTTAGCTGTTGAACCAGGTGTGACTGAGAAGTCGGCCAGATTCAACATTAGGTGTGATAATTTATTTCTAGCAGCTTTAGGGCCTAATAGAAGAACTTCTGTTTTATCACTATTTAATAGAAGAAAGTTGTGTGACATCCATGATTTCACATCTTTTACGCAATCCTCCATTTTCTTTATTCTCTGTTTGTCATCAGGTTTGGCTATATCAACGCAATATGGTCTGTGTTGTGCAGACCTCACTGTTGTATCTCCAAACAACTGCTTTGAAAGTGCCCTCAGCGTCGACCGGCTTGCGCTAATTGGTGACAGGTTCTCGGGTCCCCTGTCTGGGTTTGGCCTGGCTGTTAATTGGAGATAAGTTGGGTCGATCAGTAGTAGTTGTTTGCTTGTTCAGGGCCATCCCGCGGAGCAGGATTGTGCTGTTGGCGATGCTGTCATTCCTTATCATCCGGCAGATTGGCCAGGAGGGGTCGAGTCGGACACTGCGTGGAGTGTAATTGGATTTCTCCTCCGCCGCTGCAGAACTTTGCTGCCGACAATGAATCTTTTGTGTCTCGCCTGCAGCTAGAATGACAAAATCAGGGGTTTCCTGCGGAGGACAAATTTTGTGCTGTCTGCTTGTGCCGGGCCAGATTGTTTTATTCAGCTTTCTTTTACCCTCAGCTGCTTTATTACAACTTTCCCACCATCTGCTCTGTAAATGTACCAGCGTCTCAAAAGGAATGGTGTTACAGCGATGTGTCTGTGCTGTGGTCAGTGCCAGGGACTCACGCTGGCTCGAGGAGAGGAGATCTGCTGTGGTGCGGCTTTCAGGAAGTGCTGGGTGAGAAGAAACGCTAAGGACGACGACTCTGTTTTCTCTACGGAAGTCCGGGGAGGCGTTGAGCTGTGGCTTACATTTTCTGGATTGTTATCTTGAGATCATGACATAACTGTCTTGTGATCTCAAAATAATAAAGTTGCTGTCCTGAGATGACGAGACAGTTTAATTGAGATCATGACATAATTATGTTGTGACGTTAAGATGACAACTTTTTTAATTAAGCCATGATTTCAAGATAAATCTTTGTTATCTTGAGATCACAAGACACTTAAATTGTTATTTTGAGATCATGACTTAAGTATCTTGAGATCTCAAGATAACTTTTGTTACTTTCATATCACAAAATAAGTAAGATGTGGTCTTAAGATAACTTTATCTTGAGATCACAAGACAGTTAAGATGTTATCTTTAGATCACAACTTGATTATCTTGTTATCTCAAGATAACAAGTTTTGCTATCTTCAGATCACAAGATAATTCAATCATGGTCTAAAAATGACAACTTTTGCTATCTCAAGATCACAAGATAATTAAGTCATGATCTCAAGATAGCAAAATTTTTAACCTAAGATCACAAGATAATTAAGTCATGATCTGACAACATCAATCATCTCAAGACAGCAACTTTGATATCTTCAGACCACAAGACAGTTGTTATCTTTAGATCACAACTTGATCTATCAAAGATGATCTCAAGATAACATTTTTATCCTAAGATTATAAGATAGTTAAGCCATGATCTCAAGATAGCAATCCAGAACATTTTTAAATTCCTCATGGCCTCTCTGGATTTCCTCTGTCTGAATGTTGACAAGATGCCTCCCTCTGACTCTGCTGCTTCTCAGGCTCCTGAACTCCAACTCCCAGAATTCAGAGGAGGATCACGTGATTCAGAACTCTCAGGCATCAGCCAATACCAGACCAGCTTCACCTGATGACGGATTCGCATCACCTGTCTAGCCCTGGATATACTGTTTGTTTGGCCTTTGTTCTTTGTGAAGTATTGCTGTGGTTTCTCTGAGTGTAGATTTGCTGCCTGTTCTGTTGTGTTGTTGACCTGGATTTCAGCTGCTCATCAGTTCAGGGTCTCATTCATCATATTTTTTATTCCATAATGTGCCAAATATTATCAGTGAGTGACCGGTCTGGACTGCAGGCAGATCAGCTTAGCACCTGGACTCTTAATACGGAGCAATGCTGCTGTAATACATGCAGAATGAGGTTTGGCATCGTCTTGCTGAAATAATCAAGGCCTTCCCTGAAAAAGACGTCGTCTGGATGGCAGCATGTCACTGTTGTCAACTTTACAGGAGAAGGAAAAACAACATTTACTTTTAATGTAAGTCAATGGAACCAGACGTCCTTCCAAGTCATTTTGGATTATTTGTGTTGGTCCACTCATCATGAAATTTACACGGAATGTAAAGGGCAACAGATATTTTCAAATTATGTCCAAAACTGAAAAGTGACTAAAATGGAGATACAAGGTTTTGTTCCTGACAGCAGCAATATGCTGCCAAAGCATGTATATATCATCCAGCATTAATGATGCCTTCACAGATGTGCCACTCACCCATGCCATGTGCACTAATGTTGTATATTTTTAGCTGATATTTTTTTAAAAACAATAAAACTTCTCATTTTCAACATTTGATAAGTTGCCTTTGTGCTATTAACAATTACATATAGGGTTTAAATGATTTGCACATCATTTTGTTTTTATTTGCATTTTACACAGCGTCCCAACTTTGTTGGAAATGGGCTTGTATATGGACTTTATAAGATAAATATGGACGTTTTTCACTTTTAAATTTATTTTGCAGACATTAAATGTCATTAAACATCGCTGTGGCTCATCAAACATCGCTGCCTTTTCCCTGGACTTTTTAAAATGCAGTGAATTTGTGCCGAGCGGACTTTAGTGCCCACCTGCAGGTGCAGAGAGTGAAGAGGCCCTCGGTGGATCAGGAGGCTCTTACTAGACAATGGAACCTGTATATGCATAGACATGCAGCCATTTTTAACTCGTTCAGTGAGCAAACAGTAATGATCGTTTCTTCCTTGATAAAGTGTTTCACTCGCAAATCCTGCGGTGCAGCTGGAGACTCACCATTAACACAGACTTAAAACCTTAAAACATAGTCTGGGAACGCAGCATGTCTTTACTTAACGTCTCAAAATAATGAGTTACTATGTCAAAATAACTTATTTGCTGAAAAGCTCAACTTGCTATCATAAACTAATGGCTCATTTTCTCCAAATGTGGACTTAGTATTCTGGAATAATGGCCTAATATGTCCAAACAAGTTTTTCTCAGTTTTTTTACTAGGTCATTATTTTTGGCTTTTGTTCAAAATGCTGAGAAAGTGCGGCGGCATGGTGGTGCAGTGGGTGGCGCCGTCACCTCACAGTAAGAAGGGCCTGGGTTCGAGTCCCCGGCCGGGCGACCAGGGTCCCCTCTGTGTGGAGTTTGCATGTTCTCCCCGTGTCTGTGTGGGTTTCCCTCCGGGTTCTCCGGTTTCCTCCCACAGTCCAAAGACATGCAGTCAGGCCAACTGGACACGCTACACTGCCCCTGGGTGTGAGTGACTGTCTGTGTCTGTCTGTCTGCCCTGTGATGGACTGACGACCTGTCCAGGGTGTATCCTGCCTTAGGCTCCAGCAACCCCCCCGCGACCCTGACGGAGAAGCGGCTTAGAAAATGGATGGATGGTCAGAAAATGTAACTATTAGAATTGATTCCTAGTAATTACAACAACTTTTCAGTCAGGAGCTCATTTCTGATGATCCCGATGGCACATGAAGGCTGCGAGAGATTCTTCTATTTCATGCAAACATTCCAACTGTACTGTAGACCTTTGTGGAACACCGTAGTCTTGGTGAGTTATGGCCAGACGGAGAGGTCAGGGTCCACCCAGGCATTTTAAATGATGACTTGTTGATTTGGTTGACATGGAGCTCAAGGAAAGCATGCATAATTAAGATGGCTGTAAATAGTGTTGATGGACACATGATGACCCTCGTGTCGGTGAAGAATTTGGTGCCTCGCAGGTTCGGAGAGCAGTTAACCTGCCTGACTCACTTTTGAAGTCAACCTGAAATCAATGCCCTGTTATTTCATGTTGGGTCATGTTAAGCATGATCCATCATATCTTATGATTTGAAAGACAATGTTAATGTGTGTTGTAATCTTCCCGCTTGATGATGTCACTATGATGATGCACCAGCAGACGGAGAAAAATATTAACCCATAAAAATCAGTTTCGCAACCGTCACACTAAAGGAGTCAAATGCGTCCCCCACCATGATCTCCCATCATTCCATTACATGGATAGATGATAGGACATCAAGAATAGTATGGACAAAAATCTATATCACAGAATATTAAGGACTGTTGTGACCGGAAATGAAGTAGATGAAGGATCTCTGACTTTTGCATAGTAACATACACCATATACACAATATACTCCACTTACTGTATAGCTGGTCTTTGTAGTTCTACAGTTACAGACTGTAGTCCATCTGTTTCTCTGATACTCTGTTACCCTGTTCTTCAGTGGTCAGGACCCCCATGGACCCTCACAGAGCAGGTACTGTTTGGGTGGTGGGTCATTCTCACTGTAGTAACACTGACATGGTGGTGGGGGGGTTAGTGTGTGTTGCGCTGGTCTGAGTGGATCAGAGTTTTCAAACACCTCAGTGTCGCTGCTGGACTGAGAACAGTCCACCAACCAAAAATATCCAGCCAACAGCGTCCTGTGACCACTGATGAAGGACTAGAGGATGACCAACACAAACTGTGCAGCAGCAGATGAGCTGTCGTCTCTGACTTTACATCTACAAGGTGGACCGACAAGGTAGGGGTGTCTAATAGAGTGGACAGTGAGTGGACACAGTGTTTAAATACTCCAGCAGCACTGCTGTGTCTGATCCGCTCGTACCAGCACAACACACACTAACACACCACCACCACATCAGTGTTACTGCAGTGCTGAGAATGACCCACCACCCAAACAGTACCTGCTCTGTGAGGGTCCATGGGGGTCCTGCCCACTGAAGAACAGGGTAACAGAGTATCAGAGAAACAGATGGACTACAGTCTGTAACTGTAGAACTACAGAGTGCAGCTATACAGTAAGTGGAGCTGATAAAGTGGACAATGAGCTTAGAAACAAGGAGGTGGTCAGAATGTTATGCCTGACCGGTGTATATAAATTTGTCGTTTTTTTATGTCATTACATCTTATCTGACCTGTGCAAAGAACATTCTCAGACTTTAACAGTGTTACCTCGTTCTTTAATTTAAGAGAGTTTATGTTTTCAGTGAGATGAGCTGTTTACCATAACTCTAACAATGTATCGATGTTTCTCGGACCACCTCGCACCCCATAAATGGTACCAAATTTAATGCTTGGAATCAGATTAATCAGGTCTGTTTATATGCTGTGATATGAAAATGTGATGAGCTTCATAACATCCCCCCATTAAACGGAGCATCAGCACTTGCATAAAGAGCCAGCAGTCTAATCTGCGTATGCTCACGGGTTCCGTTAGAGCACTAAACGTTCCCCCTGAGCCCTTCGCCTTTCACGCTGCCACTTTCGCAGGCTGGCAGACCATATTTATGAACGCCAGTGTCTCGGAGCGTAATCACTGCCGGACCGCCGCACACCAGCTGGGTGGCAAAGGTAAAGATGCCATTCCCATGCAGGCTCCTGAGGGTCCGAGTGGCCGGGTGATGGATGACCGCCATTCAGTTTTCCACACTGGCTGCGTTCAGAGCATTTAGATTCTGTCTTTGAAACTGCGGGAGAGTTCCTCAAACGAAGGGCCTTTCGGATGAAGTGCTTGAAGAGGCCGGCACGTTTGAAACTTTGTGAGAGCCGTTGACCCTCGAGAATCTCTTCATGGTTCCTCTGTCACCCAGAGCGTTTTGATCAGCTCTTTGAAGGCTGGCCACCACGGTTGCTCCATAATGTCAAGCTAAATGTTTTGTCCTGTCAGTTTATTCTGGTTGAGAAAAGGGGAAAAGAATTGAATAAGCTCATGGAGAGGAGGCCAAAACAAGGCAGAACACGCAGTTTGCATTTGGTTCTCCCACAAATCAACCAAAAATCAGAGACTATCATTCATGCATTTAATTTCCAGTCAAAAATGACATTAACTCGTTTGGTTTTCAGGAAATATTTCTCAGACCAGATAAAAGATCGTACACTTGTATAAAGAAGTCAAAGAAAAAACTGACTAAAATCTACAGAGAAAATAGACCTCCTAACAACCACCTGGAAGAGCTGGTCGACCCCAAAACTGCCCCCACCAGATAAACAGCGCTTAAATCTTTGATCTCTGAGAGAGAGGAGAAGATCAAGCTGCTTCAGATCTGAAAGCATCCACAGGTGTCTCTGTCCATCCTTCCACTGGGAGAAGACCGCTCAGCGCTGTGGGTCTGAAAGGACGTGTAGCTGATCAAGAAGAACCTCACTGAGAAAAGGAGACGGACACATCAAACAAAGAAGCTGGACGATAGACTGACCGCCCCAGAGTCCAGACCTCAGCACCACTGAATGGGTTTGATTACTTCAGAAAATCAACCAGCTTCTCAGACTGAGCTTTGGAGGCGTGTCTGCAGGTTCTTTGAGGAGCTGAAAGTGAGGCTCCTGAGAAGAACGGAAGCTGGAATGAAGGTAAAGAGAGACTCACTGACCACTGAAAAAAATGTGTTTTTTTTTGTTTTTTTTTACTGTAGTTCTGTGTTCACTGCCTGTCAATAGCTTCATGTTCATCAAATTGTCCTTATTGGTACACTATTAAATGGTTCCTCAAGGGTTCTTTAGTAAATAGAATGGTTCTCAGATACCATTTGCGTGTATAATGGGTTCTTTGAATGGGGAAATGATTCTCCAGATCGAAGAATTTATTGTATATGGTTCTGTATAGCATCAAAAAGGGTTCTGCTACACACTCTTCAAAAAGATGGTTCTCTAATGGTTCTTTAGTAAAGACATAGGGTTTATATAGACCCAGTAGCACTCAAACAACCCTTTGCATGATTTTATGGATTCTTTGCATGGTGAAATGGTTCTCCAGATTGATGGAGAATGTGTCGTATATGGTTCTATATAGCATCAAAAAGGGTTCTGCTACAAACTCTTGAAAAAGAAGGTTCTTCAAGGGTTCAAGAAAATGGTTCTTTCTGGAACCATGAACACTCAAATAACCCATTGCATGATTTATGGGTTCTTTGCATCAATAAATGGTTCTTCGGATGGATGGAGAATGTGCTGTAGATGGTTCTATGTAGAACTTTTTTGAAAAATGGTTTATAGCGCCAAAAAGGGTTCTTCTATTGTTACAGGCTTGACATCTTAAAAGTAGAATAATCTTTTTGGTGCATTACAGAACCCTTTTCAACACATTCTCCATCAATCTGAATGCAAAGAACCATTTAGGCATGCAAATGGTTCTTTGAGTGCTCTTGGTTCGATATAGAACCACTGCCTTTACTAAAGAACCCTTGAAGAAACATCTTTTTTAAGAGCGTATGAAGAGCAGATTTGGCCTGAATAATACTTTGACCATTGTCTTTTCCAAATCAGTGATAAAAAGCATATATTGACACTCCAAAACTGGTTTAAACAACTGAAAGGTTTGAGTGCTGACGTCACAAGATGTGTGATATGGGGCAGTCGTGGGCTGGAGGTTAGGGATCTGGCCCTGTAACCAGAAGGTTGCTGGTTCGATCCCCAGTCCATGACTGAGGTGTCCTTGAGCAAGACACCTAACCCCCAACTGCTCCCCGGGCGCCGTCGATAGGGCTGCCCACCGCTCCGGGCAAGTGTGCTCACTGCCCCCTAGTGTGTATGTGGTGTTTCACTTCATGGATGGGTTAAATGCGGAGGTGGAATTTCCCCGGTTGTGGGATCAAAAAAGTATCGCTTATATGTTTATAAATAAATAAAAAATCATGATCAACCACTCATCAACCACTAAATAATCATGGTTAGGCTTTAATATGTTACTTAAAGCATGTAGAAAACTAATTCCCTCCAGACTTTTGATGACCAACTCAGCAGCTCTATAACATTTAAATAATACACATTCGCATTATGTAAGCAACTTATCTTTCTGGGCAACCAGGGGGATTTTGGAGCATATCTCAATGGTCATCGGGCCAGGACACACCCTGGACAGATCGGCAGTCCAGGCACACAGACATATACAATCACACCTAGGGGCAATTTAGTGTGTCCATTTGGCTTTAGTTTGGACTGTGGGTCGCCCGGCCGGGGAATCGAACCCAGACCCTTCTTGCTGTGTGGTAGCAGCGCTGCCCACACTGCCACCCGCATATAATTAACGGAAAACTAAAATACAAAAATAATAATGTAATCTAAAGTATTTTTGGTGCCTGGGTTTACAGTAAAGTACATTTTGATGTACTTTTGCAGCATTTGCATATCTTTGGACCGCGAAGTTGCCTGGCCGGGGAATCGAACACCCAGGCCCTTCTTGCTGTGAGGCAACAGCACTACCCACTGTGCCACCCACACACAGTTCATGGACAACTAAAATACAAAAGTAATAATAAAGTAAGTAATTTGGTGCCTAGTTTTTCAGTAAAGCTGGTCGTATTGTATGGTTTGATGTATTATTACAGTATTATTACAGTATTATTACAGTGTTATTACAGTGTTATTACAGTATTATTACTGTAGTCATGCCATGCGAGATGTCTAGGACAGAATATCTCTTGCTTGCACTGGTACTCCTGTCCCAGAATGTTCAACCGTAGGAATTCTTTAGTGTTTTCATCTTCGTTCCTCTCCTCAGGTTATCAGGGATGTGCTGTCGGTGGGCCACCGGCCGGCGTGTGCATGGGTGGACGAGCACTGCTGTAAGTGATGCTTATTTGTTTTGCAGAATGCAACATTGGTGTCTGTGCATCCGTGCAGATTACAGTCAGGTGGATGAGTCAGACATTCCTGGCGCGTTCAGACTGCAGCTTTCGAGCAGCTCCGAAAGGAGAATTTTCACTGGGAGAGAGGATTAAGATAGGGTTTGTTTTGCTGTCGACTGGGGCACTGGGTTTAGAGGCTGCCTGAACGTGTTTTCATGCTGTTCTGTTGAAATCACGCTGCCTCGCTGTTGTGTTGCGTGATCCAGTGCTTGGCTTTTCTGAGAGGCGCTTGCATCCCCTGCTAAACTGTTAGCGCTTCTCTTTGACTCCACGTCGCACCCTGCTGTTTCTGCTGCTTGTGTGTTGGGGGGGATCTGTCTAGGCTTGAAGCAAGCTGGATGATGTAAAGGATTTTTTTTTTCTGTTTTGTTTTTTTGAGATTTACTCTGTAGCACAACCCACTGAGTCATGAGAGTGCCTGTGAATTCTGAATTGCGTTGGCAGAAAGCTGTGTTTTTGTCTCGCATTCGCTGCGTAAATGAAATGTGCCTTGAATGCACAGCCGAGCTTGGAGCGGAGCGAAAAGATGGGGTTATTCAAGGCAAGACATCACAAGCAGAAATGATCATTTTTCTTGTTTTTTGGATAAATTACATCCCCAATGTGTTTGCTTACAGGAATGGTTTAGCGAACAAGCAAATTTACACAGTTTTACACTCAGCCTAGATGTGGACACCTGGCCACTGACATGTCTGGAGCCCAAATTCTGCTTCTTCAGCTTAGAACTGGAGCCACAAAGCTAATGTTACTCACAAACACTGGAACTCAATAGTCACCCAAATTGTTTCTGTAAAAATACAGCAACAAAACTGGCCAAGACATGTTTGGAGTCCAAATTCTGCTTCGTTAATTTACAACTGGGGCTACAAAACTAACGTTACTCACAAACACTGGAACTCAATAGTCACCCAAATTGTTTCTGTAAAAATACAGCACCAAAGCCTCTCTCAAACCACATCCATGTCTTCTTTAAAGTCGCCCAGACTTGCCGGTGCGGTCCAGGACATAGCATGACTTACTGTAAACTATAAAAATGAACAAAACTGGAGACTCCAAACATATCTGGGCTCACCCACATGGGGTAGGCTAAAGGTGATATAAATCTGATTCTTTACAAACAATTCCTTTAAACACGTGTCAAAACTCAACAGAAGCACGTTTATTTTAGCGTGTTTCGCAAATTCAGGTCTGTTCGTGTTCAACTGTAATTTTCTAGAAGTCAATTCATTCACACATTGTCGTATATCACTGTACAGCTACATTCCCATAGAATTCCGGCTTGAATTCCATTCAGATATTTCTATCTGCTTTGTAACAGCGACGACATGACCATAAATAGTGCGAGTTTTCTGAGGTCTCGCTGGGTGATGCAGTTATTAGGCCCGGTTATTTTCTCCAAATCGGCTCTTCTGTACCACAGATATGAACTTTTCATGGTTAATGAAATTTTAAAGGTGAATTCTGCAGGATATTATAGAAGGACTTCCTAATATATATAAATCCAGCTCATGGCTGGATTTAAGGCCAATAAAATATGACAAAATTAACAATTGTAAAATGGTTCATAATAGCAGTGCATAGTGTTTTATTGGTTTTATAGGATTTCAGTAATCGGTTTTATATATATATATATATATATATATATATACTTCATCATTTTGTTCATTTTTCTTTATACAGTGACAATGTTTGTGTATTTTTAGGCAAAACGTCCAATACAATAAACGGTAATACACACACACACACACACACACACACACACACACACACACACACACACACACATTTTCTAAGCCGCTTCTCCGTCAGGGTCGTGGGGGGGTGCTGGAGCCTATATAAATGGTAATACTAAAATAATAATAATAATAATAACAATATCTGCTATCAACTTGCAAAATTCATTTTGATATCTATTCTTTTCAATAACCTCATTCACCTGTATTGTCTCGCCTTAAAGGGGCATTCTGCTGCTTTTCAACATCTTTTAGGAATTCAGTGTTTGAGACGTGAACAGAGAGACTCAGAGTGGGTTTGCTGTGAAATGGTTCAGTGGCGGTGATGGGAACCCGGCGTCGCCATGACTACAACACAGATATAGACATTTTATTTACTATCCAGAAGAACCCACACGAGTCTTCTGAGCTTTATATGGAATGTTGATAAGGCTAAAACAATGAAAACCGTAAATAATAGGTCTTTGGGGACTATTTTGCCTCATAGCACCCTGCATGTACCCCTCCCCCACATATGGATTTAAAATATACATTTTAAGCCAAAATCTCAAAGCTATCATAAATCAATGTCTCAAACATCAGTATGAATTCCTGACTATTTCATGTAGTAATTTTCTGTGAGGGAGCTTTTAAAGGTGGACATCCGGTTCCTATCACCACCACTGTGAACAATTCTGACCTTAAATTTCTCTAAAATAATGCAACAATAATGTGACATGGTTAAAGACTGACGTTCATTATTATGACCAAATTTCCTTTCGTTGAAAACGTTGATTAATCAAAATACCCAGAGAAACTCATTTAGGGTTCTGAAGGTCAGGATTTCAACATTTGGGCCGTGGTGGTACTGATAGGGGGCCGTTGTCAGTTATTGTTGTTTATTTTTTTAAAGATGCAAATCTTCATTACTTCCACATAGACATTTAACTGAACCAGTAGTGGTAGATATGATAAATGTTAATGCTGAGACAATT
Source organism: Pygocentrus nattereri (assembly GCF_015220715.1). Lineage (NCBI taxonomy): Eukaryota > Metazoa > Chordata > Actinopteri > Characiformes > Serrasalmidae > Pygocentrus > Pygocentrus nattereri. Next base: position 39,003,636 of record NC_051224.1, read on the forward strand.
ATTTGCAAAAATAAACACGGGAAAAACCTAAATATTAAGGTCAAGTTCAGTGACTGGTCTGACATGACCAATATAGCTCACTTCATATTCAGTGGTCATACTGAATTCATCCATAATGGGTAAACGGCTATCAGGAGAAAATTTTAGGATTTTTTTGGTGTGTATTAAAATGCATGATTGGTGATATGTGGTATTTGGTTCAAGACCAATATTGCAACAATGATTACCAAACGATATATTGTGCCTGCATCTGTCCTCCTCTGAAATCAGACCCGTACAAAGAGAAAAGCAGCAGCGTTCCAATCTGCTGCAGACGTTTCTGGACCTGAGCTATGAGCTTGTTTTGGGCTTGTCAACAGATATTTACGAGAGCGAGGCGACGCGGCTCCTTGGCCTGGAGATGGCCCTGTGTCAGGCAGAGGTCTAGCACTGGCTGGCAGAAGGAAATAGGTCAGCCTGCTTCAAAATAGCTCCGAGGCCAGAAGCAGGGGAATGGCACTGACCTCATAAACGGTAACTCCATGTGGCAGCCGCCCCTTCCTCAATTGCGCTCTGTGATCTTCGTTTAACCCTTGACTGTAGTGTAAAATGCATTGATCTAAAGACTGTGATTGGACTAGTGATTTTGGAAAGTTATAATTAATCCTAGTCAGTTATAATAATGTTATAACATAGTAATTATGCCCTTATTCTTTGGCCAAAATAAATTTTTCAGGCTGTTCTCAACTATAAAAGGTCAAAAAATGGTATTTTTCATTAGTGTGTAACTCATACACACACACACACATATATATATATATATATATATATATATATATATATATATATATATATATATCGCTGCTGTCGGAAACAAAACCTCGTATCTCCAAAATGACAACTTTACAGGAGAAGGAAAAAACCTACTTTAATTTGAATGGAAATCAATGGAACCGGACTTGGAAAGAAGTAATTTTGGGCCATTTCTTTTGGTCCAAATTTTCACACACTGTAAAGGGTAACAGGTACTTTCACATTATGTCAAAAACTGAAAAACCTCAAAAATTGAGATACAAGGTTTTTTTTCTGACAGCAACGATATATTTCCTATTATATTTCCAAAAGTTTTCACTCACCCATCCAAATCATTGAATTCAGGTGTTCCAGTCACCTCCATGGCCACAGGTGTATAAAGCCAAGCCCCTAGGCCTGCAGACTGCTTCTACAGACATTAGTGAAAGAATGGGTCGCTCTCAGGAGCTCAGAGAATTCCAGTGTGGTACCGTGATCACTGAATCACGCTTCTCCGTCTGGCAATCAGATGGACGAGTCTGGGTTTGGCGGTTGCCAGGAGACGGTACTTGTCTGACTGCATTGTGCCGAGTGTAAAGTTTGGTGGAGGGGGGATCATGGTGTGGGGTTGTTTTTCAGTTGGGCTCGGCCCCTTAGTTCCAGTGAAAGGAACTTTTAAAGCTTCAGCATTTTCTTACCCAGCGTCTCACTTCAAATGTTACATTACAGCAAACTAAGTACAATAAACACCACTGACAGCAGCTCTAGTTTAAACTCTGATATTTGAAGCCTGTAATGAGCTTTATTGGGTTTTACTGTTTCAGTAAATCCTTCAGTAAATACTTCAAGTTGAAGTCTCACTCTTAACACTGGAGGAGGCTTTAGTACAGTATAGTTCAATTTACCTTGAGTGGTAAGTGGCAGCTTATGAGCTCTTATAATATGTTATGAACAGTACTTATAATGCATTGTGTTCACAATTCATAACACATAGTAAGCATTGATATAACATGCAATGTGTTTCTATAAATATTTATAGCAACGTTTATGATGCCTTCTGAATGCATTATTACATGTTATGAATGTGTTTATAGACGCTTACAAACGTGACATTCATAGAAAGTGTTACTACAAGAATCTTTCCAAGCTTAATAGCTTTTAACATGGTATTATGCAGGATTTAATTAATAAGAAAAAAATGTCTACTATTAAAAACACATATAAACTAGTCTTAGTGCTTGGACCCCTATATCAAACTCCTGCCGCGATCTTTTTCTTTTAACGTAATTATGTTTTCTGTTTCAAAACATTATTATATTCATAAATCATTTTCATGGTTTTCTGGGGTCACACCGTCTGACTTGATAAACATAGCCCGCCAAAAATGACCATTTTTTTCAGGATTTTATGAAAGGGCTACTGCTACTGTCACTTGGGGTCTTCCATATGTTAGAATACTCTGCCCGCTCTTGCTTAAAAGCAGGTCAGAAGAAAAGTCCTTTGTTTTCAGTTGTGCAACATGACTTTTGAGGAAATTTACAGACAAAACTTTTACAATTTGTTGAACACTTTTGTTGTGCAACATTAAAATCAGAAAAAACTGCAAACACAAAGTTGGTCCGAACTAAATGACTAAATTCCTTTCGTTTTTAAACTACTCATCGCACCACTGGACGTTTTTAGACCTTGATTTTGACACACTGTAAAGTTTTGAATATTAATGTGAGCGTATATGAATGTCCCAAAATCATTTTCTCCAGCACTACTAAACACAATTTTACAATTGTACTGCGTGAAAATTTCTAAATTTGAAAAATTGTTCAAAATAAGTTTCTTAAAAAGGAGCTGATGCACATTTTTGAAATGTCTAGAATCTGCCCAACATGCTGATATACGTTTAATAGCTTTTAAGATGGTGTTCATCTTTATGCAGGATTTCCCAGCTGGAAAATGTCATGTGGTGCGACCACACATCAATAAAAAAAAGATATTTACTATAGAAAACATGTAAACGGCAGGTATTTTTTTAGTTATATTACATGAAAACAAAATACACATGATGTCACTGACTCTATGTTGGAGTACTGCAAACTTTCTCTACTGTGATTCCCTGAAATGCAAATGTTTTGTTTATTCTTATGCACCTTGTAATAGAATAGCCCCAAAACACTGGCCCCCATGCATCCACGAAATCAAACTTGAATTCACTTAAAATGAAATTCAGTCGTGGTGAAATTCGAGATCTTGTTGCACTTAACTGTAATCAAGTCAACTGTTTGTGGGGTCTGAGATTTACTCTGTCTGGCTCCAGTGACTCATGCTTTTCCCTCCTGATTGGACGCACTGAGAGGGGGATGCTCCACGCTGCTCGGTTGCTATGGGCCTGTGTGTATGTGTTTGTCCGAGCGTATGCGCCTGTGTATCAGTTTTCACGCCGCTTCCCCGGGCGAGGCACCGAAAGCACGGCTGGAACGCCTGTGGTCTGTGTAATGGCTTTTTTCTTGCAGGAGAGTTTAAAGTTCAGCAAGTCATTGCAGTCAGCAGATGGATTGCTTTAGCATCCTGTATAAATAATTAGCTCATATCTATTCAGCTCTAGCAGCGGGTGGGAAGGCACTCAGCACAGCTTATGATTGCTACAGAGAAGAACTCGGCTCAGAGATGTGCAGCGACAGGATGGCAGTGTTTTCTGAGCACATGGGGGATTTCCTTAGTAGTGATGTACAGTGACCTGTAATTTACTGTTTCCTCATAAACTGCTTTACCGTTTCCTTTCCTCGTCTTACTGTGCAACTACAGTAGAGGCAGTATATGTATCCGTAAAACACGCACAACACATTCATGCATAAGCAAATCAAACGTTCTCCGAACAGTGCACTGACCACCTCAGAGTCCAGTCACTGAATGGGTTTGATTACTTCAGAAAATCAGAAGGCATGTCTGCAGATTCTTTGAGGAGCTGAAAGTGAGTCTCACTAAGGAGTGACTCAGTAAATATTGCACAAACTATATTTAGTTATTCTGGTCATTTTATTTTATTCTCACAACTATTGGGGCAGTCGTGGGCTGGAGGCTAGGGAACCGGCCCTGTGACTGGAAGGGTGCCGGTTTGATCCCCAGGGCCGACAGTCCATGACTGAGGTGTCCTTGAGCAAGACACCTAACCCCCAACTGCTCCCCGGGCGCCATGGATAGGGCTGCCCACCGCTCAGGGCAAGTGTGCTCACTGCCCCCTAGTGTGTGTGTGCTCACTAGAGTGTATGTGGTGTTTCACTTCACGGATGGGTTAAATGTGCAGGTGGAATTTTCCCGTTTGTGGGACTAATAAGGGTCACTTAAACTTAAAAATGTGCACCTATACAGTAAGTGGAGCTGATAAAATGCACAATGAGAGTAGAAACAAGGAGGTGGTCAGATGTTATGGCTCATCAGTGTCTATAAGAGTGGTCTCTGAGTTTTGCACAGTACTGTATTGATATAGGGGCCGACACGGCGGGTAGCGCTGTCGCCTCACAGCGAGGAGGGCCTGGGTTCGATTCCCCGGCCGGGTGACTGGGGTCTTCTCTGTGTGGATTTTGCTGCATCTGCGTGGGTTTCCTCCGGGTTCTCTGGTTTCCTCCCACAGTCCAAAGACATGCTACATTTTCCCTAGGCGTGAGTGTGTGAGTGATTGTGTCTGTCTGTCTGCCCTGCGATGGACTGGCGACCTGTCAAGGGTGTATCCTGCCTTCCGCCCGATGACAACTGGGATAGGCTCTGGCACCCCCCGCGACCCTGAGGGAGAAGTGACTTAGAAAATGTGTATGTGTTTGTGTGTGTGTGTGTGTGTGTGTGTGTGTGTACATATTTGAGCTTCTTGTCCTCTGTAACACAGTTTGCTGAATTTATTTATTTATTTATTTCCAGCCATGTCTTTAGAAGATGCCAGCACAGCCACATGCAAGTAGCCACAAGCCTGCAGTTCAGACACCAAGAGGTCCACCTTAAAACTCAAGATCCCGCATTCTCCACAACACACTCGTGGCTTCTGCAGGACATTGTGCCAGAGAAATTAGGTTGCACTAAGTGGTGACATGAGGTCCAGATTGATTGTGGAGCCATCTGTTCACCATTCATTGAACCGATACTGCCATCCAGTGGAAACAGGATGAACTCGGGCCAGGCTTTGGAGGTTGTCATACATAATGGATGCCAATCATTTCATCTACATGCTCTTGGTTCTCTCAGTCGGGGACTGATCTGTATGTTTGTTTGTTTGTTTTTCAGTACCGCAGGCTCTGTTGCATGGACTGTGGCTCAGAATGAAGAATGAAGAAGAAGCGCCTCCCAGCTTTGCGCTGCCATCATGGTCCTCCAAAGGCAAGCAGGAGCTCTTTTCCCATGGACGTTCCTAGGGACCCTCACCCTCTTTCTCACCGGTAGACTTTCTGCACAACAAAAGAGCTGAAAGAGCCACATTGTTGCGCGGTGCATAATGTATGCATTGTATGGCAGCGTTCAATAAGGTGATGGATTTGCATCTGATGTTCAGACGAAGGCGAATTAATACAGTCTTTTTTTCGCCCAAGGTGACTGCCCCAGATTTTCAAATGGGGGTCAAATATGAAATTGGAAGTTTTGCGAGGAAGCGATGGCGTATTTGGCGTGCCGTCGATGGCCAGCGGAGGTGGAAGTGGGCAAACAAATTCTCATTTAATGTGTTCCTGCCAGGGCCATTAAGGCATTTGTTAGCTTTCACTGTGAACGATAGTCTTGGAGAGAAGTGCCTGGAGGAAGTGGGGGGGGGTTGGGGGTGGAGAGAGAGCATCTAGAGAAATGCATTTCTCTTTTGCCCACTGATTTGAATGTTATTAATTTCATGCCTTGCATGACTGAGCTAGCGAGCTGTTGTGGTGGACAAAGAATAAATCTAATATTCACATTTTGATTGCTTTTGTTTCCTCTTTGATATGGTTAAAATGTCATGATCTGTTTTTTACCTCTTTTTTTAATGCCAGCCACTTTGAAATCCTGGTATAACACGTTAAGTGGCCAAAAGTATGTGCCATCACACCTGTATGAGCTTGTTGAGACATCCCATTCCAGAACCACGGGCTTTAATATGGCTTCTGCAGCTGTAACAGCTTCCAATCTTCTGGGAAGCTTTCCAAGCTTTCGGGAATTTGTGCCCATTCAGTCAAAAGAGCATCTGTGAGGTCAGGCACTGATGTTGAACAAGAGGATCTGGCACACAATTGACATTCCAGCTCATCCCAAAGGTGTTCAGTGTTCAGGGTTGAGCTCAGGGCTTTGTGCAGGCCACTGGAGTTCCTCCACACCAAACTCGTCAATCCATGTCTTTATAGAGCTCACTCAGTCATGCTGGACCAGGAAAGGCTCTTCCCCAAAGAGACCCTTCACTGGAACTAAGAGCCCAAACCCTGTAAAACGGCCCCACCAAAATTTACTGTTGGCACTACGAATTCTGGTAGGTAACGTTCTCCTGGCATCCATCAAACCCAGATTCATCCATCAGACTGTCAGATAGTGAAGCATCATGCCAGGGAACGTTTCCATTGCTCCAGAGTCTAGTGGCGACGTTCTTTACACCACTCCAGTTGATGCTTGCCATTGCACATCTTAGGCTTGTGTGCAGCTTCTTGGCCATGGAAACCCATTTCATGAAGATCCTGACATACAGTACACTGATGTCACTTCCAGATGCAGTTTGGAGCTGTAGTGAGTGATGCAACAGAGAATAGTCAGTCCCGCTGTGTGAGTTTGCATGGTCTACCACTTTATGACCTTTATCACTCCTAGATGCTTCTATTTCATATTAATAGCACTTACAGTTGACTAGGGCAGATTTAGCAGGGTAGAAAACTGGCTTGCGGCAAAGAAGCCATCCTATGTCAGAGCCATTTAAAGTCACTGAGCTCTTCCAGTGCTATTGCCAGTGTTTGTCTATGAAAATAAGAAAAATTGAGGGGTGTTCCCAGACATACATACACACACACACACACACACACACACACATATATATATATATATATATATATATATATATATATATATATATATATATATATATACATATATATATATATATATATATATATATATATATATATATATATATATATATATATATATATATATATATAAAGTATGTAAAGACTTTATATACACATGTTTTTTGGTAGAATGTCTTACTGAGATATCACCTGTAATCTTCCAAACAAAAGAATTTTCCCTTTGGCTTTCAGAGATACATTAAAATTAGCCCAACTCTGCATCCTTTCTGACAGTTTCGTCCCAGAAGTTAAGACATTTCATGCAGCTCTCGACTCCTTGTTGACTCTTCTTTGTTGATATGCTAATGCGCTGGGAGAGGTAAGCTGCGGCAGACAGTTAAGCCTGGAGACAGGGTTTGCCATCAGGTTTCTGTTGTCATTTTCAGCCGCCTGTGGAGGCTTTCAGTCTGCAATGACATCACATCTCAGCTGGCTCACCCCACTCATCAGTATTCTACCGGTAAGAATCAGACTCTCTCTCTACTTCTCTTTCTATACATCTCTCTCTCTCATTCCCCCCTCACTGTCTCTGCCTTCTGTCTTCTCCCTCTCCTCTTTTCCTCCTCCCTCCCTCTCTCTCGTTCTCTCTCCTTCCCCGGCGAAGATCCATTGCCTGTTTGCACCGTCTAAACACCACGGTCCCTTTGACTCGCTCCATTCCGACTACCGTTTGCTTTTGATGCCAATCATTTGTTTTATATGGCCAAACAGTGGCGGTGTCTGGAGAATATTGACAGAGCAGAGGGCCGCTAAAGGCAGTGATAAAGGCTCGTTCGGAGTCTACTGAGGATGAATGGAGTGCTTTTTCCACGCTGACTTTATTGGCCTTATCAGGGCCCTACAGGCGCACCTGATATGCCCCCCTCCTCCAACCCCACCACTCTGAAGGACATTTGGGTTCTTCTGGGGCTCTACAGCAGCGTCTCCGTGGCTAATTGTGTCCAGCAAGGACTGATGTTCAACCTGTCCGGTGCAATTTAAGGACTTCCAAAGCTCAAGTCAACAAGGCAATTCTGGCCTTCCGCGTCGCTGCTATTGGCCATGGCCGTCAGGGTCATTTTACATCTGTCGGGAGTTGGACAAGGAGAGGGGCTGTTGCGACAATGGTCTTGTAATGCTGAATAAATAGAAAAGAGTGACCTTGATCGTGCCAAATAAGAGCACTTAGGCTGCTAGAGCACGAAACAGGCCAACGCTTGGGGACCGAATGATCTTTACTTCTGCTTCTGACACACGCCGGTCATTTTAGTCGTGGAGACGTGAGTGCATGGAAGGTTTAGCGTCATGGTCACCGAACACCTCTTCAGAATACGGATAGTATTGCTGTGACACTCATGGTATGACAGTATACTGGCCCACCGATTCTGCCCGAAATGGTTCATGGTAGAAATGTCTTTACAGTGGTGGTGATGGGAACCAGGGCTTGCCATGTCTACAATACAATAAAGCCATTTTATTTACTATCCAGTACCAGCAGTGAACCTACACGTGTCTTCTGAGCTTTTATAACATATAATAGAAAGTTGATGATGGTAAAATAGTGGCAAATCTGAAAAAATAGGGGGACTATTTTGCCCCTGTATGTATCTCTTTGCCATAAATCCACTAAAAATCCACCAATAAATCCCAAAACTGCTGTGAAACAATGCCTTAAACATCATACAATGCAGTGGTAAAGTATTTCTTGTTCTAACCTTCTGTGAGGGAGCTTTAAGAGGTGGATGTCTGGTTCCCATCACCACCACTGTGAACAATTCGGACTCAAAGCTTCTCTGACGCAAACGCCTGAGATTTATTGGTGGAGTTTTTACATTACATTGTTCAAAAAAACCCACAGATCACTTACCAGGAGCTTTGTGATTGGTCAGCCCAGAAGTTTTGTGATTGGTTGATATGGCACAGGCCTTGTGGCATCAGTATAACAATAGCAATTACCCAACAATATATTGTGCAGCTTCTAATGGAAAAGCATTGGTAAGTATTTTCCATCCATGTATTCTTTTCCATGAAAGGTATACATGACATGCTCTAAATAGACCAAGGGGAAGGAGACTCTGAAATATTAGAAGCTGATTCATTGATTAGGGTAGTTTTTTCCAGGTTATATATATATATATATATATATATATATATATATATATATATATATATTTTTTTTTTTTTTTTTTTTTTTTTTTTTCTTTTTTCTTTGAGATCTCATGCTATATTCTCTGCAGGTCAGAGAGGTCAAGAAAAATAAACTGTTATTTCTTTCCATTACAGTTCCATTGGTCAGATGATGTTATTATCCTTATAGTTCAGATGTAATCCCCAAAATAAATGCACACAATCCCCCCCACTCCCTCTCCACCCCTGAAACCCAGCAGATAAGGGTAACCTGGGGATAATTTCTCTTTTTAAAATCCAGTACAGCTTCACAAGAAACTTCATCTCAGAAATACTTTACTGCACTTATTTCTCGGCGCAGCCCCAGCCTCTAGCGACCTATCTTGCTCAATGGCCAATCACGAGGAGGTGCCTGTCATCTGGGCTTGGCGGAGAACTTGATCGGGGCTTGTGGAATTGTACTGTCACTGGATGGATTGACTCATTCTCTCCAGCACGCTGGGACCTCTAACAACTACTTGTCTCTCTCTGATTATATCTCAGCCAACAGATTATTGAGTTAGAGACTCCAGGTTTGACCTTGGCAAAGCATTGCAAAGCGTGCCTCCTAGCTCTGCGGTTTACCTTTCCTTTGTCACCTGAGAGGCGTATCTACTCGGGTTTTAACCCTTTCTTGAGTGTCATTTTAGATTTTCTTGTAGTCTTTTAGTTTATTATAAATGGCCAAGCTGTGATCGTCAATGTAAATTACAAATTCATTATTGGGGTTTTCAGTGCATGAAGGCCCTTACTCTGATTTCTTTCCTTTTTCTCAGGCTGCGAATGTGAGAAAACAGAGCGCCCAGAAACAGCAAGCAGCGTTTAAACCAGCTCCCTTGAGATGCAGCAAAACACTTTTGGAGTGAGGCTGGAATCAGCTACATACTTGACAAAATGAAGAATCAAAAAAATTTCTTCATCTTCTAGATGATATATGTTGCTCAAGCTTGAGTGCATGATGATGAGTTATTAGATGTTATTCCGTGAATTTATTGGCTCTTTGCAAAGCAAAAATCCTGACCCATCACTGCCTGACTCATGTAGACCCATTTCCCCATTATCTGATTACCCAAGTGCATGTAAACACACTGAACCAATTACTGACAAAATCTTTTTTTCTGCAGTAATTGGATGATTAAGTGCATCTAAATGCAATCCTTTATATTGATTGGTCAGCTCAGATTACGTATGGCACTTTTTTATGACGCTCAGTGGAAACGATGACTACGAAAAGAACTGATAGAGTTTGAAAAGGTGCCACCTGAATGCCCCCATAAGCTTTAGGATAAACACAATTATAATTAGGAACAGCAATAAACCAATTATGTTTTGATTTATAATGGGCAATTATATGAGATTAAAAGCATCACTCTAGATATGTCACTGACTGTGAACATGAGAGGTAGTCAAAGCGGTGTTTTGGTTACTCGTTAGGAATGGAAAACAGCAGCAGAAGCTCTATGTACTTAAAGAGTCACTGGCCAGGTTTACATGCAGCCTAATAATCTGTTAATAATCCGAATAATAGCTCAATCGGAATAGAATATGTCCATGTAGACACCTCAGTCGGAATAGTCTAGTCTGATTGAGGCCATTCGGAATACAATTTCTATCTGATTGAACAAGGCGGGTAATCTTGTACATAATCTGTTAAATAGAAGAATAGCATCCGTGTAAACGCCTGTATCCGATTACATTCCCTATCATCGGAAATTTTAAGTCTGTTCTTCATGTGCGTCGCGTCATCGTGAGAGTCTATACCGTTCAGCACGGCAGAGCAGAAACTGGTCTGCAGAGGAGACGAAGTTTATGCTCTGATCTAAAGGATTATTTTATCTTATCTTTAAAAGAACGAACGTCCAGCTTATGTGTCTCAGAACACGACGTCTTCCTCTCGGCCTTCTCTAATAAGGACATGTGAAGCATGTTTTCCTCAGTCTGGTGTCATTTTAAAGTGATTAAAAACACAAGCACTGCTCACTGCTGCTCATCTCACTCTGACTGGACTCACAGGATGCTGGTTGCCATGGTAACCTCTACACAAAGTGATTCTCTACGCATGCGCATGATTTTGGATCTGATTACTTGTAGTGTGCATGTAAACTCAGATTTTACATCAGATTGTTGAATAGAGTGAGCAGTCTTAATCTTTAATTGGAATGTATTCAATCAGACTGGCACAAATTGGTAACACTTTATTTGAAGGCTACATACATAGGGACTACATACCACATTCATAAGCACTGAATAACATTTTTATAAAACAATATTTGAGTATTTATGTCCAGCTTATGCTAGTAACTGCAAAACGACATAAGATGTTCTATGAATAAATGTGTCTGCACTGACATAAAGGGAACATTTACATTTACAACACTTTTATAAAGCAACATTCACAAGTAACGGAATATAGAAGGAAGTCTACATGCGTTAAAATACAAAACCATTATTTACATTTATGGCATTTGTTCTGGCGGTGTTAGGAGTCTTGCCCAAGGACCCTTATTGGTATAGTGTAGGGTGTTTGCCCTGGTGGGGGATTGAACCCCAGTCTACAGCGTAGAAGACAGAGGTGTTACCCACTACACTAACCAACCACCCATCATGCCAGTACAATGCCATTACTTCAGCTCATGGATGGTATCTCAATTACTGGCATAAGCGGTTCATAAATACTCAAGTATAGCTTTATTAGTATGTTGTTCAGGGCTTATGGATGTGTTACGATGTCCTTATGCAGGTAGCCTTCAAATAAAGTGTTACCCAAAATCCTTTGCATGTAAACACAGCCACTGTATAACTGATACATACAAGCTCAACTATATGTCAGCGTTTGCGAGTGTGTTCTGTATGTGCATTACGTCATAGCGAAAGCTTAGAACGTTCAGTTTAGATCGGGAGCAGAAACTGGTCATTCATAAGCACTGAATAACACATTGATACATACAAGCTCAACCATATGATAATGTTTGTTGGAAGCTTCAAATACAACACAGGGAATGTCTTTTACAAGCTTCCAAATGTCCATGTTTAATCTAGAGCAGCTAAAAAAGGTTAATGTGCATCATTCCTAGGTTAGTACTAACGTACTATTGGAAACCCCATATGGGTGCTAGCACTACTATTCTCGTTTGTTGGCAGAATTGTGGTTCACGGCCTGAGCTGAAGCTCGAATAGTCACGTTGGCCACTGATTGAGGTTATATGTAAATCCTGGATGTCGATACTGAGGATAAAATGTCTCACTAGCACTGGGTTAGAGAGATCAGCCTCAGTCCACTATAGCAGAGAAAGATTTTTGTGGAAATGATGTATCCTGACAGGGCACATGCAGCAGTGAAGATCAAATGTTTGTGCTCTGTTTCTCCCTCTGTGTTCCGGTGCATGTCTCATCTGCATGAGCGCGTGCCCTTGCAGAATGCGGCGAGGTAAGTGGCAGATGGTGTCTTGGTGACAGGGGTATTGTCTCTGACATTATGCTAAGAGGGGCCTTCTTGATGGACTAAATGACTAAATTCTTCGAAGGCTGAGCGCTCAGGTGCGTCCGTTTGTCTGGGAGATGGTTAATTCTTTACTCAGCATGTCCGTGCTGTAGCCAATCGCAGCCTGTTTGCCACACAACCGACATCTAACCCATGGGCTGGAGCTGGATCGAGGCATGACGTTTCAGCACGAGATCCAGCCAGACACTTTTCCGTCTCTTCAACATCTGAGCTGAGTCTCCATTTGATGCATCTCCACCTGTTTTTTAAGAAAAAGATCTGCTACTGTTTGCTGACCCCCCTCAGCTGGTTACTATTCATTTGGTTATTGCTTTGCTTTACTATCCACATTGTTGTATATCGTTTGCATTGAGTTCACCATTATAGATTTTTTAGGAAATGATTCAATGCATCGCAACATCTTAAACTTCTCTATAATTTAATTCATTATGTCATCATCATCATCATCATCGTTGTTAACCGCTTAATCCAGATAGGGTCGCGGTAGCCGTTGGGAGACCAGAGAATCCCAGATGACCCTGTCCCCCGCAACTTCAGAGTTCTTCTATTTGATTCTGATTCTTTAGGAAATCAGAATGAAATTCTTTAGGTTATATGCATTGCAAAATTTTAGAAATCACAAAGATTCAGTTCTATTCAATCACACTTCTTTAGGAAGCGACTCAACACATTGGGAAAAATCAAATTTCACTATCATTCAGTTGTATTTGATTGCGAATCTTTAATAAATGATTCTGTGTATTGTGAAATCTCAGATTTGACCATGATTCCCTTTAATTTGATTATGAATCTTTAGGAAATGATTCAATGCATCATAAAATCTGATTTCACTAGGATTGAATTCTTTTGATTGCAAATGTTTAGGAAATTAATCAATGCATCGTGAAATTTAACTGATTTGAACTTATGTGATTGCGACTCTTTAGAAGGCATCATCAAATCTTAAAATTCATTATGAATCAATTCTTATTTGATGCTTTAGGAAATGATTAATTATTCAGTGCATTGTACAATCTTAGATTTCACAGTGATTCAGTTTGGAAACAACCGAACACGTTGTGAAAAACCTAATTTCACCATGATTCAGTTGTATTTGAATATGAATCTGTAGTAAATGATTCGTCGCGTGGTGAAATCTCAAATTTCACCATGATTCAGTTCAATAAGAAATCTTCAGGAAATGATTCAGTACATTGCAAAATCTCAATTTTTACTGGGTCGATACTTCTCGACTATTCAATTACAATTCTTTAAAAAAAATCAGTTTGTCATGATTTCAACATGATTTCATTTTACTTGATTATGAATCTGATTATAAACCTGATTCTTTAAGAGATGATTCAGTGAATCATAAAATCTCAAATTTCACTAGGATCACTCAATTCTATTTGATTGTGGTTCTTTAGGATATGATTCAGTGCCTTGTTCTACCTCAGATTTCACTGGGATCCAATTGTTATGATTCTCTAAGACAGTGCATTATAAAATCTCCAATTTCACGAGGATTCAGTTGTATTATGATTCTTTACAACATAATTCAATGCGTTGTTCTATCTCAAATTTCAGATCCACTTCTACTTGCTAATGAATTTTTGGTAAACGAATCAAGTCATCGTGAAATCTGTCAGTGATTTGAATGTATTTGATTACGACTCTTTGGAAGACAGTTACCTCTCACAATTCACTGTGACTCAATTCTATTCGACTTCGATTCTTCGTCCACTGAAATCCGAAATTTCACCACGAGTCGATTGGATTCAGAAAAAGTTCAATGCAGCAAGAAATTTCAAATCAACTTCAAACTGACTTTGGGCAAAGAAATAAGCGCATATATTATTGAATATTAATCTAATCGATTTCAATGCCACGTTCAAACTGCTGCATCATAATCCGCTGATACGTTTTGACGCTTCTAGCTAATACTGCCTCCTCGCCGCCCTCCCAGCACTCGGGGAGCATTCAGATGGGTTTCAAGTGGCTCGGCACGATGGAAAAGCGGAGCATATTGCAGGCAGGTTGCCTCTTCCTCTCTCTGGAATTGCATCAGTTGAAATCAAGGCTCTAAAGGGTCCAGGCCGTGCCTCCAGCCCCCCGTTCTCCTGACCAAAACCCCCCGACTGCGAGCGCAAAGGGCCTCCGTCTTCGGAATTACCGCTGAACCACCCGACGACTGGAGAGATCCGCTACAAAGGAAGAAATGTGTTTGCACAACACCAGAGGCTACACGACTAAAAATACGACTAGTCTCCTAGGTGACTAAGCAAAGTTTTCTTTCCTTCCCCTCGCGGAGACGCGAAGCCTTTTGACTTCTCATTTTCAAACGGCTCGCTCGCCTTTTTGCACCGCGAGATAAACAAACAGCGCGCGACTCCTTCGTCCTGCCTCGTTTAGGGCCCTCTTTAAGATCTCGGGTTTACAGTTGTATTGGTTACTGCGGTGTTGTGTTCTTTTTTTTTGTTTGTGTTTTTTTTTTGTTGTTGTCTTTTTTTTTCTTTTTTCAGTGTGGCAGTAACCATGGAAACGTGCAATTAAATGAGGGAGTGAAACAGCAGCCAGGGCCGTGTGTGCTCTGAGCCAGCGTAGCCTGTGTGTGCGCTCGCTGGATGGAATCCTTTCACGCTCCATCTCACTCAGTAATGCGCTTTATGAATTTTGAAGCAAACATTTAGCGCAGCTTTTTTATATTTTTTTTACAGCTCCTTTCTTTTTAGCGGGCGAGCGGGCGGCGCGGCGCGGCTCTGATGACAAACGCTATTGTGTGGAACCAGCAAGTTACGAGAAGAGGAGTTGAGCTGAAAGAGGGGCCGAGCAAGGACCGGAAAGGGAGTGGGCTACTACATATTTGATGCAGGGTGTTTATGCTGGAGTGTGTATAACAGAGTATGCATAATTGAACAGTGCATTATTGCCTCCCGTTGCTTTAATATGACTAACACCTGCATTTATAAAGCTCTGAGGGGGAAATTTGTTTGTCAAATTATTGAGCGGTGGTATTAAAAGCCTCCGCTCGGTGGAATCTCGGTGGGGCTTTTCCTGCACCTCTCTCTCTCTCTCTCTCTCTCTCTCTCTCTCTCTCTCTCTCTCTGCCACAGTTCACTCTTTCAATTGACTCCTCTTTCTAGCGGGGGTTATCTGAGCGGGGTCCAGGCCGTTCGAGTAAATGTAATAAACTCTGCTGAAGATAATGAGCACGCCGGGTGGATGAAAGGGAATCAGGGATTGATCAGGGCAGGCTGGGGGACAGGAGGAGGAGGAGGAAGAGGAAGAGGAGGAAAACGTTTGTGCAGCTCTCCTCCTAAATGACCTGCTGCCTGACCCATATCCACCCACGGCCAGTCTCTCTCTCTCCCTCTCTCGCTCTCTTTTCTCTCTATATATATCTCTTTCTCTCCTCCATTCACTTGCACTCATCTACCATTTTTCCCTTCTCCTTCTCTTTCTATCTCGCTCTGTCTTTCTCTTTCGTTTGCCCCTCTCTCACTCTGTCATCTATCCTTCTCTTTCTTCTATTCTCTCTTCATCCATTCACTGACACTGCCCCCCCCCCCACTCGTTCAGTCGCTCTTATTCCTCCATCTGTCTTTCCTTTTTCTCCTTTCCTTTATTCCTTTATTACCCATTCACACTCTTTTTCTCTCTCTCTCCCTCACTTTTTCTTCCACTGTCACAATGTCTCTTTCCCTCTCTCTAAATCGCAATCTTTCTCTCTCCTCTCTCTTTCACCCGTTCACCATCCTTCACTCTTTTCTCTTTTTCTCTTCTCTCCATTCGCTCCCATAGTTTCTCTATCTCTAACTGTCCATCCGCCTTTTGCCTCTCTCCTCTCTCTCTCTCTCTCTCTCCCCCCATTTTTTTCTTCTTTCTGTTTACTCCTCTCTCATTCAGTTACTCCCTCCATTCATCTTCCTCCTTTTTTTGCTCTCTCTACCCTTTCCTTTTTTCCTTTATCCATTCACACTATTTTCTCTCTCTCTGTCTCTCTCTCTCTCACTCACTCTCTCTCTCTCTCACTCTCTCCTCTTCCACCCATTCACTATCCTTCTTTTTCTCTTCTCTCTTCACCCGTTCACTTCCATTGGTTCTGTATTCTCCATCCATCTTATGCCTTTCTCCCTCTCTCTCTCTCACTCACTCACTCTTTCTCTCTCTCATCAACATCTATCTTTTCCTTCCTTCTCTCTAATCCCCCCCACCCCCCACATGTGGACACAGAGCCCATTTTGCTAATCTTCCTGACCCGCTCTGTGGTCAGCGGCTGCTCGACTGTGCCCTAATGAGCCTCTAACACCCACAACATGGCAGCCCGGAGATCCGCGAATCTCCCATCAATCAATATCGTCAGCGGCGTTCCAGCGTGACGCCCGCTGCGCTTTTAATTAGGAACATGGAACCGACACACCAACAAATTTCTGCCTTTGCGGCGAGCAGGTGGGAGAGCGTGGACGCGGAGACGATGACTGCCGCTCTATCGATTTAGCCATGAAGTATGAGCAGAACGCCATTCTGACAGATGAAGCTTTACAGCTCTGTGTTTAACCCTTTAAACTCCGAACACTATAGTATACATAACAATAACACTACATAACATACAGATTTCATAGCAGCTTAGGAAAACATTATAGTAGATACTGAATAATTAAGCCTAGTGGAAACGGCTTATACACACTTTCTATATTTTATACTCAAGTCTAGTAAAGGATTGTAGAGCTTTTTCTCCTAGCAACCACCTGGAAGAGCTGGTAGACCCCAAAACTGCCCCCTTCAGATAAACAGACCTTAAAGCTTTGATCTCTGAGAGAGAGGAGAAGATCAAGCTGCTTCAGATCTGAAAACATCCACAGGAGTTTCTGTCCATCCTTCCAATGTGAGAAGACCACTCAGCGCTGTGGGTCTGAAAGGACGTGTAGCTGATCAAGAAGAACCTCACTGAGAAAAGGAGACGGACGCATCAAACAAAGAAGCTGGACGATGGACTGACCGCCCCCGAGTCCAGACCTCAACACCACTGAATGGGTTTGATTCAGAAAATCATCAACCAGCTTCTCAGACTGAGCTTTGGAGGCGTGTCTGCAGGTTCTCTGAGGAGCTGAAAGTGAGGATCCTGAGAAGAACGGGAGCTGGAATAGAGGGAACGTTACCGTTATGGTTATGTTAAGACTGGTAAACGAATACTCAGTAGTAAATGTGGGCACACGCTCAATACTGAAGGCAGAATGAAGCTTTTATACAGTGACAAGAAAGACAGTCGCACATACAAAGCTCCACTCCCACATACTGATGCATTTCACATGGACATGCAGGCTCATCAGATACTCTGCAGGCAGATTTGAATCAGTTTAAGAGGAGCACAGACTCTGAATGGATTGCTGGTGATGCTTTAGGTAAGACAGGGTTAAAGTAAAGGTCCTCAGCTTCGCCAGAGCTGGAGGTAAAGCAGGTTGAGCTTGGCCCAGAATCTGAACATGCACCTGCCTTCCTGCCTCCCCTTTTCCCTCCAGCGACAAGCCCACCTGCATGCCAATCGCTAGAAGCCGCATCAACTCAGAGGGAGCGCTACGTCTGATTACAGCCTCCACGCGCCACGCTCACCCCCTCCAACCTTTACGCCTCACCCGTGTACTTTTTAACAAAATTACGCTGCTGCAAACGACTCAGCTCCGGGACGCCTGTCACGCCGGCGCTCGCCTCATTAATTGAAACCATTAAGCGTCGACTCCATTAGATAAGCGCTCCTCTGCCACAGATTGCCATCTTAGCGCTCGCTAAAGCCCCGCCGAAGCCTGGCTCCTGGTGAGCCGGCCTCTTTTGAAGCCCAGAGTTTGTTATGGATTAGTTTGTGAGATGAAATTTTCTCTCGCGCGCACAAAATCGCAGCCATTAGCCATCTCCTTCAATTAGAGGCCGAGGCAAGGAAGCACCCTCCAGCCACACCGCCGTTAAGTGCCTCAGAGTTGTCCTCCGCAAATAAAATGATTCCCCGCAACCGGAATGGAGGAAGACAGCTGAGTAATAAATGAAAGCAATAACCAAAAACCTGATGAGATTATACTAAGATAATGGGCTGGTAGGCTACTTCAAAATTGCATTGCTGTTCATATTTGAATATATATTGAGTTTCCTTGTTCCCTATAATCTCTCTATTGACCTATTTTCAGCGCGCTATAGAAAGGCATACCCCTGCCAAGTTGTCAGAAAATATAGGTTATTACCGCCATCAGGCCAAGTTGGGCATTTAACAGCATTTCCTGGACGTAATTACTGGAGCGGTGGATAAATAAAACGCACAGGCTTAAACGGCCTCACAGTCAATGAAGGAGAGAACAGTCATGCACGGTGTTGAATTCGAGCCTGTGGTGATGAATGAACTCTTACGGTGTTCACTGTGTCCAGCTGTTCTTATTCACGCCAGCCACTTTATTACAGTCCCCTCACTCTGCCGCCCATTGTAGTCCCGCTGACGGTGCAGTTTGTGAGCCATCCTTTAGCCCTTTATGCCCTTCATTAGGGGTCAGTTCCCGATCACAGAGTATTGTATTGGGATAACTTCAACTTCTGGTGCGGGATTGTGACAAAATCTGCTTTAACCAACGGAACCCCCGCCTTTAAAAAATGCCCCCAAATCAGGGCAGTTTTAATGTCACACAAGCAAAACAACGTAGCTAGCAAAATGCTACCAGTAGCACAGTTGAGGTAGTGCTTCCCAGAAAACGAGCACATATCGGTCTGCTGACCTGGCTCAATAAGGTCGGCACCCCAATGGCTGCCACTGCTGGTCCACCCTCGGACCACCCAGATTACTATTCTGCATACAAGCTAGTAGAACTAGTTTTAATCTTCTCAAACAGATATTAAATGCACAGTGACTTTTATTTTAGAAAATAATCTAAGACAAATATTACAAAAAAAAAGAAAAAAAAAAACAGTGACCAGGCCTAATATAAACAATAGTGACTAGGCCTAATATAAACGGTAGTGACTAGTCCTAACATAAACAATAGTGATTAGGCATAATATAAAATGATTTTATAGAAAATGTTATTGACACTGTGCTAGATTAAAATGATTTACTAAGCTCATTTATAAAGTATAACCAAAGAAATGAAGGAAGGAAAAATAAGTAAATGAGTGATGATAAGAGGAATTTCGTCTATTACTCTATTTAAAGACCAGTGTTGTACCAGCTAGATGTAACTTTAGCTCATCTGAAGAGGCAGCCTGGTGCCCATCCAACACAAGAACTTATTTCCCTCAGCCTTTTCAAATTATTAATGCTTTTAAATGTGGTCTTTTTCGCTACTCACCTCTTAGCTTTAACGCTATCACCTAAAATAACAAGGCTGGAGCTCCAGGCTTCCATCAGTTTCACCCAAAGTAGCTATTTTTGGATGTTTTCTGTATTTTTCCTCACAGTTAACTGGATATTTATTCATTAACTCTTGCAGACACTCGGATATCAAAATCAGTTGGAATGCACATCTTTACGTGGAAGTGGTTTCCGCATGCAGAACATTTTTCAGCCATGCTGTTACACTACGACCATGGGCTAAAGTGAAAAGAGCCAAGATCAGTGATCTCCAACCCTGGTCCAGGAGAGCTGCTTCCTGCAGAGCCTAGCAGTGTGTCTCGATTCAGGGGCTGGATCTTTCAGAGGATGCGATCTATGGAGGCGTGTCCTTCAAAGGCTGCTTAGACCCACAAAGACTGAACCAAAATGAGGCGGTCTGCCCTACGGCGGATTTGCATCACAGAACCGATGTTCCCACCCTTACCACCAAACACCAGGGTCTTATCAAGTTCTTTTAAAGTTCTTCAGGTTTTAAAAAACTTTTTAGTTGTTTATTTTTAATGTATTAGAGCTGGACATGCTTTATCACCGGTTACAGACGGACCAGAAGTATTAGAGTTCAGTAAGGGGCAGGGCTTCTTATTGGATACAGGCTGGAGTTAATCTCTGCAGGAAGGTAGCTCTCCAAGACCGAGGTTGGAGACCACTGGCAAAGATAAACTACAGCTTGTGCAGAATGTAACAGCAAGACCCCAGTATCATTTGACTTTTTATAAGCAGGTATTTAAACCGATCAGGCCCGACATTCTGATCGCCTCCCTGTTTCTACGCTTATTGTCCAGTTTCTCAGCTCCACTTACTGTATAGCTGCACTCTGTAGTTCTACAGTTACAGACTGTAGTCCATCTGTTTCTCTGATACTCTGTTACCCTGTTCTTCAGTGGTCAGGACCCCCGTGGACCCTCACAGAGCAGGTACTGTTTGGATGGTGGATCATTCTCAGTGCTGGAGTGACACTGATGTGGTGGTGGTGTGTTAGTGTGTGCTGTGCTGGTGTGAGTGGATCAGACACAGCAGTACTGCTGGAGTTTTTAAACACCTCAGTGTCACTGCTGGACTGAGAATAGTCCACCAACCAAAAATATCCAGCCAACAGCGTCCTGTGGGCAGCGTCCTGTGACCACTGATGAAGGACTAGAGGATGACCAAAACAGACAGTGCAGCAGCAGATGAGCTGTCGTCTCTGACTTTACATCTACAAGGTGGACCGACAAGGTAGGAGTGTCTAATAGAGTGGACAGTGAGTGGACACAGTGTTTAAAAACTTCAGCAGCACTGCTGTGTCTGATCCACTCATACCAGCACAACACACACTAACACACCACTAACACAGGGGGGCTAACAAAGTATCAGAGAAACAGATGGACTACAGTCTGTAACTGTAGAACTACAAAGTGCAGCTCTACAGTAAGTGGAGCTGATAAGAAGAACAAGGAGGTGGTCATAATGTTGTGCCTGATCGGTGTGTATCATTTACTATTTGATTTTGCTTCTTTTATGTTCGATCTTAATATTAATATTAATGACAGGGTTGTTGTTTGCTGGGCAGTGTTGGTTAGCACTCTGTCGCCCCCTACTTTAAGCGACTGGTTTAGACACTGAAGTGTGCTCCCATCTTCGACCTTCCCACTCACGTTTAACCCAAAATGTCTCACACTTGTTCCCAGACTTGTTGCAAGACCATGCCTGGTCCTGTGAGACCCACCACCCACTACTATGTCTGTGTCACTGCTGTGCAGAGAATGGTCCACCACCCATATAATCTCTGGATAAGAGCAGTCCTGTGGTCAGAACTGACCGGTGATGTTGGCTGACAAACTGCAGCAGCAGATACACTTCAGTCTGTAATTGGACGCCTACATAGTCAACCTGTATTGTAGGCGGAGACCAAAGTGGACGGTGGGAACACTGTTGGGTGTCCAGTTCTACGCTGAAGATGCGCCTCGTTCCTCAGCTACAAGCCCATGCCCATTGTCATTTGACCGATTTGGCAGGTTGGGAACAAAAGGTAAAGCCGATATGTGTAATAGGAGCAAATTAACGAGAGGAATATGAGGAACCGAAGGCTCTCCTTTGAAGACTCCTCCTGCATTGTGCTCGGGCCAATTTAATGCAGCCTTATCAGCAGAGCATGAGGAGCGGCATATTCAATAATGACAATTTAGAAGGGCTGCCAATGCTCTTTTAACTCCCGCTCCTGATTCTATCAGCTTATCACGCCAATTGTCCTTGACACACTCCCAGACACAGATACTGTATGTGTGACTCGCGCAGCTTTGTTTCAGATGTACGCCGTTAAACGCATGACTACACGCGGCACGTAGCTGTCAGTCAGAGCGCGGGATAATTTGCACCGGAAACTGATTAAGAAACCGACGACAAAGCCTGCGACAAGAAACGGCAGAAAGAAACGACGTCCCGCAGATGAGGCCAGCGCTTCTTCTGTTCGTGAAAATGGGAAAGGAATAATCCCATTAGTGACCAGGCTGGCAGCGATGATGCCGTGGAAACGAATGACATGTTGCCACTTTTAATTTGGGTAAACGTATGGGGGGCAGCGGGGGCAACCAGCAGAGACCTGGATGAACAGTAAGCCATTACAGATATTGTGTCGGAGCCTCATAAATAACCATAAATGTTCCCGGGGAGGGATCTAATCCACTGTATGTGTCAGCTTTGCATGTCCTCTCGCTGTTCCCCCGCTTCTATTTACACCTTAAGTGTGATGCCATGTGCCAACACTCAGGGCCCTGAAGGGTGCCCTACACTTTAATGTGATATGTAGTTAAAGCAAGAGTGAATAGTGCCCAGACATGAACAACAAAACCTTGACCCCTCAAACACACGGTTGGGCGAAAAAGCTGCTTTCCATTTCAACCCAAATGCAGTCAATCACTCAAGACATGGTTGCTTCTTTAGTTTAGAACTAGAGCTGCTAGGCAAACAGTGGAAGTCAATAGTCACCCAAACCATTTTTGTAAACGCATCCCCAAGCCTTCTCTCAAACAGCATCCAGCTGCTAATTCAGGTCGCGCAGAAAAGTCGATGGCACACCATGAGTAGCTCCTATCATTCCACACCATCTTTTCTGCCCGAAGATGAGTCTGAGGGAATTCGCCACATTAACGCACCATAAGGTAACACTAGTAGGGAGTGGCCCTGCGATGGACTGGCGACCTGTCCAGGGTGTATCCTGCCTTCCGCCCGAAGACTGCTGGGATAGGCTCCGGCACCCCCCCGCGACCCTGACGGAGAAGCGGCTAGGAAAATGGATGGATGGATGGATGGATGGATGGATAGTAGGGAGTGTACAGTGAATTCCAGGGCAATATTTTTTTGCACAAATGAGCCTCAACCGAATGTGTTTGAACCTGAATATACACATGAAGAAGTGTGCCATTTGGATGCTGGACCCACCAGAGACTCTTGTCCAGAGGAGCCTTGTCAAGTGCCATGTGATGCTGACCGAGAGACAGTGTCTCTGCTCCTCATTTTCATAGGTTCTTTATCTGATATGCGACTTCTAACTGTCTTTCAGTAAGTCATCCTCCAACACACTCCTGCAAAACGTCCTCCCAGAGTTTGAGAGCCAGAATCGCACCTAAAAGCAGGACGTTATCAAGGTAATAATAATGTTCAAATTTTAGCCATGATGCATGAATACGAAGTACAAATTACATGCAATTTTATTAATTGTGTTTTTTTTAACAGGGTTACATGGTTTATTGACATGATTTGAAGGAAATATATTTAGATTTTGGCATGTAATTGTGGAAACAGTTTGGGTGACTATTGACTTCCAGTGTTAGTGCTGTTAGCATAGCAGCTCCAGTTCTAAAACTAAAGAGGCATAATTTGAACACCAAACATGCCTAGACGGCTCGACTGCACTCGCAGTAAGTGGAAAATCGTGCAAATTAGATTTTCCACCAACCTATTTTGCAAATTCCGCTTTTAAATGGGCTGTTTTGTACAAAGAAAGTTTGAAAACTTCTGAGTTGTTTTATAACGTGACACTGGCGTCTACAACACCGAGGTGACGAGGTGAAGAGGTTAAAAGATGGAGAGAGGCCTAACGGACAGCGGATCTCCAACAATGGGTCCCTCCAAGTGATTCTTCCCACTCTTGGACCTAATCAGCTACTTCATATGCCCGATGTAATACACCCCAACTACGCCAAACATAAGGGGATCTGCTTGAGCACCACAGGACACAAGCCCATGTAAGTTCTCACTCGTGTGGCGCATTAGCAATTTCTAATGACACTGCAGAATTAGGGATGAGGCGCGACAGCGAAGGGGACAACCTTAATTTAAACACCGCACGCGTAAAAAACATCCTAATAAACACCGCACGGCGCTAAGAAATTGGAATGTCAGGCCAGGATGGAATACATATTAAACATCATGTCTCACGGCACTTCAAACCAGCAGGGATGTAGTTACACAGAGGTCACTGATGACAAGTCCTTTACTGCCTGGGCCTGATGCCGCTCTGTGGGGGCTGCTGCTAACCCAATTTATGTAGACTGTCACCAGGATTTTGCGGTGGTGACTGCTATCACACTGATCTACGCTACCCTGCTGTTGCTTGGAAAAAAAAAAAAAAAGGAAGATGGAAAGGGGGGATGGGGGGTGTGAGAGATATTTTCCTGTCATGCGGTTGTCAGGTGTCACGACTGCCAAGGACCTTGCTGTCGACTAAAACCTTTCAAGTTCCCTACCCACTCGTGATTGCTAAGAGCCATGACACGGGACAGCAGACCACAGAGGCTACGCAAGGGCGCAGCCGGAGCCCTCGCAGCACCGAGTCCGATAAGGCGCTCCGTGTATCCTGCGACGGCAGCACGCCGCACTAGTTTAATAAGAGGATGCAGATGACAGGAGGGACGGCCTTTTATCTGTATATGCATGTTAAGTAAGTTCAATGCATTGAACAGCGAGTTTCTCATGCCTGCACCGCTTACTCTGGATCCGAATATTAATGGACATGGGAGGTACTGAAACCCTCAGGGGGTGTGCGCACGTGAATAAAGGGACGCTGGGACGTTAGCGTGACAGAATCTAAACAGCCTTATTATTATTAAGGAGGGTGCAGCACTTGCGCTCAATATTACCTAGGAGTACATGTGCTCGTCACTATTGAGGAGGTGAAATGCATGCATGTGGGGGCTGCTGCACCGAGGAAGATGTGGTGCATGCTTTGATTTTTATAGCAGGGAAGCATGCACTTAAGATTACCAAGGAAAGTGTTTGTCATTACTGAGAAAGGTGCAATGCAATCCTGTTAAAGCTGCAATGCATGCATTTCATATAAGGGGTCTATGCGCTCGTCATATTGAAGGTGGTGAAATGCATGCATGTTTTACAGACATGGGTACAGGATGCGTTACTGATTGGTGTGACTTGGAGTACAATGCGTTACTAAGGGAGGTGCAGCATGTGTACTTGTCATTACTGAGATGTAATGCATGCACTTAGAGAAAAAGGTGCAGCACATGCGCTGTTTATTCCTGAGGACGGTGCAATGCATGCGCTAATTCTCATTGCTGATAAAGATGCGGTGCATGCACTTAATATTACTAAGGAGTGTGTGATGCATGCGCTTAATGTTACTGGGTGCAATGCATACATTTAATATCGGTAAGGAGGGTATGCACATGCCGTTATTGAGATGCAACGCATGCACTTATTAGAAAGGTGCAGCACATGCACCGATTATTGCTGTGGATGCCGTGCATGCACTTGTCATTACGGAGGATGAAATGCATGCCCTGATTTTAATAAGGAGGATGCAGTGCATGCACTTCACATTACCAAGAAGGGCGCATTACATGCACTTGTCATTACTGAGGAGGGTGCATCACATGCACTTATTGTTGCTGAGGAGGGCGCAGAGCGTGCAATAGTTGCTGCTGAACAGAGATGCTGTGCATGTTCTTATTATTACCGAGGAGACTGCAATGCATGCTCTCAGTCCAGAAAAGCGTCGCATGCAGGTATTACTGATGATGATGTGCATGCACTGACTACTATTACAGAGCGCAGGTGATGCAGTGCATGCAGTTATTCTTACTGAAAACAGTGAGCGCGCGCCGAGAGTGCAGCGCCACCAAAGCGATAGAACTTTAAAGGAACGGGTGATGCATAGGTAGTTCAGGAAAACTCACACGTGCATGCATCGGAGAACCACGAATGAGCGCGAGCATCAGTTGCGAGCATCTTCCAGAGTCAGTTCGTTGGCGGGAGGGCGGGGAGGAGGGTGTTGGGGGGGGTATGATGGTGACGAAAACGACGACGACGGCGGCGGATGAGGCACCGGAGCCAGCCGCGCGCGCGGGCTGACACACGCAGTCATTTACATTGGCAGCACGTGGCTACCGCTCGCTATCTCCCCGCGCGCGTTCGGCGCACCTACGCCGAGGAAGAGGAGGCACTTACTACCCCCACCTCCTTCACCAGCGCGCACCCCCCCCCCCCTCCATCCTCCCATCATCCACCCTCCCCTCGCGCGCTGCCCCGCCACGCGATGAAATCTTGGCAGCTGATCGCAGTCGTGGGAGATGCCCTTCAGGTAAGACGCGCGAGCGAAAGGTGTGGAGCTCGCGGCTGGAGGAGGGGGTGTGCGCGTGCGTGCGTGTGCGTGTGTGTGTGTGTGTGTGTGTGTGTGTGTGTGTGAGGGGAAACGAGGGAAAGAGGAGAAGCGCGCGCGCGCTCGCCCTAGCGCTCGCTCTGGCTCCGGCTCCAGCTCGCGCCTAGTCGGACGAAAGGGATGTGAAGGCTTCACCCGCGCGCCGCGCTTCAGATCTCGGAGCTCCGCGCGCGTCTCCTCCTCCTCCTCCTCCTCCTCCTCCTCTCCTCGAGCGCTGTTTGTTTTGGTTTTCGTGCACGCCAGAGGTTAGTGCGAGCCGAGCGCGTGAGAGCGGCTTCTCGAGCTGCGTGTTTGCTGGTTGTTTGCTCTTCTTCTCGGTTTTGCGTCGTGCTGCACGCCCGTGCAGGCTCGCGTGCGTGCGTGGGGGAATGCGCTTGCTGTGCGCGCGGACTTCGCTGAGATCTTCTGTTTCCTTCGGGTTTGCGTGGTACCAAGAGGTGCACGCGCTACTTTCATGCCTGTTTGTTACAGGGGTTCTGTCCACAAACTCGGGGGTCTTGCAGGTTCTGGGCTCTGGGCTGCAGGAAAGCTTGAGAGGTTGATTGCATCCCGCATCAGTGATGCACATGAAGACGTGGGGCTCCTGGAGGTCATGCCTTGAGTTGGGAGTTTGAGTCCTGTGCTTGCAGTGCGAGTGGGTCTGAGTGCGTGGGAAAGACTTGCAGTGCTGTTGCTTGCACGCTTGTTTACCCGGTCAGCGGTGCAGGTTCACTCTGCAGTGGGAGATAAGAGCAGGCCGGTGAAATAGTAGGGTTGGCTGATGTGAGTGAGCGCTCCTCCTGGGTTTTAAGAGGTCACTTGAGTCCCAGTGCTCCCGT
Source organism: Pygocentrus nattereri (assembly GCF_015220715.1). Classification (NCBI taxonomy): domain Eukaryota; kingdom Metazoa; phylum Chordata; class Actinopteri; order Characiformes; family Serrasalmidae; genus Pygocentrus; species Pygocentrus nattereri. The sequence continues at coordinate 39,030,922 of NC_051224.1, forward strand.
TGTCCGAGTTAAATATCAGGTTTAGTCCCAAATGTTGCCAGGTTGGGAAGGTCTGAGGGTTTGAAAACTGCGGGTTTGCATCCAGGGGTACACGTTGCCTGTTGCCTGTTTCCCGGTGCCCCCTGGCATCAGTGTCCCCTTTCCTTGGGGACGCCTTCTTTCTTCTAGCAAACCTGGGCCCCAAGTGTTTAGGTCATCTTAACAGGTACGCTTTGTGCTGCTTTTGGGAAACCCGGTTCTGCTCGATTTGACACGAAACCCATCAGACAAATCAGATTGTGAGGGTGTGTTGATCCTGGTGGTCCCCCTTACTGTGCCCTAGCCTTTCAGATGCTGGTCAGAGTTCCACTCTTTGAAATAAAGCCCAGATTTGATCTTAAAGCCGCACTACGTAAGACGATCAAGATAATCAAATAATCGAAACTTAGAAGCGCCGGATTTTCATACCACATCATACGTTTTTATGTATCAACGTCACAAGCGCAGGCTCAAAAAGAGGGTCCAGCTCGAGGTTCAGGTCTCAAACTCAAAGTCAGTGTGATACCAGTGCAGATGTGATGACCATGGGAAATGCGAGTTCTCTTGGAATTCTCTTTCAACTAGCTTCGTTCAGCTTAGATTCATCTGTCCAACCTCCTCCTGGGAGGTGGTTCAAAGCTCAACCCATGCTACAAAAGGTTCGCTTTGCATGCAGTTACACATTTCCACCAGAGAGGTCTCCAAATCCCACAAAATGACGTAGTGCAGCTTTAAAATGATCCACATTTGAGAAGTAAGCAAAAAGTGAATTTTACAGATAAATACATGCAAGTTTCCTAACTGACGTAGTGATCAGAATCAGGGTACGTCACGGCTTCATAAACGTTGTGCTTTTATATATTAGTCATACACAAAGACTGAGAATTTGACAGAAATTTGAGTATGTTTCGTAACTGAGGCCTGCGGACTGAATGATTTCGGGGTGGACCAGTGGCAGTGTTCTTGTCAGTGCAACGTTAATAATAAATTTGACTGCTGTGGTACTGCTCATGCATGATATTAGTAAATCCACTGTATATATGACAAACATTTCTATTATTCTGGCCACATCTTTTAGCTTCTGGCCTCTAGATTGACTGGCAAGTGCATTTTTTTATCTACTCCTGCACGCATCAGTCAGGTTATCACAAGAGCTATACCTGAAGAAGTTAAAGCAGTTGAGTTTCTAGAGTGCTGGCTACACAAAAAATGCATAAGAACGGGAATAAAAGCGAAGAAAGGCCTGGAATGAAGGGGTAAAGTAGGTTGAGAGAACCTCGGGAAGCTTTCCGGACTGTTCTGAAGTGTCAGCATGATGTGCATTAGTGAGACAATGCACTCAGAGAAGGGAAAGCGGAGTGGAAAAGCCCCGTCACCCGTACATCACCCAGGTTAGACATCTTTGGTACATGTGCCATGATATATTAGAGGGCTTTCTGTCACACGTCATGTTCATTTTCAAGGTAAAATTCAAGCCAGACCTGAGACGCGGCAGCGTCTGCGCCTCGCCTTCTCTTTGCATGTATAATGTGCTTTGTTGAGGTGGTTCCTATAGAATTTGGCAGTAGTGTCGTTTACGCTGTGGTACTGTACGCATTTGACAAACATCTGTAGATGCACGGACCTTGAATTTCCTTTTACGAGAAGGAATGCAGCTTCCAGTTTTATGAGGCTGCGTTTATTTGAAGCGATTTCCAGAGAGGGATCTCAAGTAAACAGCACATATTGGCAGCGCTTCGCATGAAGGATTTGGACGCACGCTTCTTAAGGAAATTAGAGCTGTGATGGCTAAATAACAGCCACTGTCCTATTTCAGGCTGAGAATTATGCTCAGACGTCAGGTTCAGTGAAGGACTTTGGTTTTAGGTTCTTCAGCTGCTCGCGGCAGGCCAATAACAACCACTTCTCCGCTTATTAGAACGCCACCTTCCAGCAGAGTTTAGCTCCAGCCCAAATCTAATACACCTGATCCTTCCAGTCATGGCCTTCTGAATATATTGATTAGCTGGGACTGAAGTGTCGGAACTGGGTTGGAGCTAAACTCCAGATCAAGGAAGGCTGGTCACCACGTTCTTGAGGTCGGAATAAGTTTGGAATAGGTCCATTTGGCTATAAGGAGTCATACACTGATCAGGCATAACATTCTGACCACCTCTTTGTTTTTGTGCTCATTGTCCATCTTATCAGCTCCACTTACTGTATAGCTGCACTCTGTAGATCTACAGTTACAGACTGTAGTCCATCTGTTTCTCTGATACTCTGTTACCCTGTTCTTGAGTGGTCAGGACCCCCATGGACCCTCACAGAGCAGGTACTATTTGGGTGGTGGATCATTCTCAGCACTGCTGTAACATTGAAGTGGTGGTGGTGTGTTAGCGTGCGTTGCGCTGGTCTGAGTGGATCAGACACAGCAGTGCTGGAGTTTTTAAACACCTCAGTCTCGCTGCTGGACTGAGAACCAAAAATATCCAGCCAACAGCGTCCTGTGGGCAGCGTCCTGTGGCCACTGATGAAGAACTAGAGGACGACCAACACAAACTGTGCAGCAGCAGATGAGCTGTCGTCTCTGACTTTACATCTACAAGGTGGACCGACAAGGTAGGAGTGTCTAATAGAGTGGACAGTGAGTGGACACAGCGTTTAAAAACTCCTGTGTCTGATCCACTCGCACCAGCACAACACACACTAACACACCACCACCACGTCAGTGTTACTGCAGTGCTGAGAATGACCCACCACCCAAATAGTACCTGTGGGGGTACATGGGGGTCCTGCCCACTGAAGAACAGGGTAACAGAGTATCAGAGAAACAGATGGACTACAGTCTGTAACTGTAGAACTACAGAGTGCAGCTATACAGTAAGTGGAGCTGATAAATGGCCTGATGGGTATAATAATAATATGCGTAGGTGAATCAGTATTTTTTAGTATCGTGCTTGTAGTCGACGCTTCTAGAACACAGTCAGACACGTTGTGCCAGCTCCAGATTTCCCCCAGATCCGCCGCAGATCTGCTAATGATGTTGTTGCTCACAGTGCTTTTACCCCTGACTAAGCCCAAGTCGCTCAGTTGCCTCTGAGCCCCAGAGCGTAGCAAGCTTAGCTTGTCGTGGACCGTGCTGTGTAGTATTGGTGCCGGCAGCTTCCATTCTGATGCATACAAAACAAGTGCAGCACTGAAGACCCTTTAATGATACTAATACTGCGATGATTTAATGGGGATCGGTCGTTTCGGGTGTTTTGGTCATAAACCGTAGATTCTGCTGCGTTTTTTTGCGTGCTGTAGTTTACACACCGCCAATTCCTCGAGTAGTGGTTCCTCTATTACATGCCAGTAGAAAGGTGAAGGCTTGGCATTAATCCTTCCGCCACATCCATTCAAACAGCTGCCTACGCATTGTAGAGCACCTTAAGAGCGTTTCTTAGCAGTGGATCCTGTTCTTTCCTTCCACTGAATGCGGTGGTGTTCTCAAGGACCCCCAGATAAGGACGGATCACAGTTGAGATTTGAACCAGAGTTCAAGTGCCACGGTAAACTTCTGCACTGCTAAGCAGTGATTTATCGGACTCAGGGTTTAAACACGTTCCCCGGCAGCTTTCCTAACAGAGTCGTTCTATGGAAACATCCACTTTTGTGTCCGTAGCATTTACAGATATATTACTCTTGAAAAACATGTTGGGGTTACAATTCATTTATCTTTTAAAACAGAACAGCGTATGATTTTAAGAATTTCACCTTCTTGAGCCTCAATTTAGTAGTATTGGTTTTGAAATCAGTCATACAGAACTCCAAGCACCACACAAGAGCTCGTCCTCACAGTCGTGTGTGAAGGCTGAGGCCGTATTTTGAAGTAAAAAACATGTTTTTATGCAGTTTTAACTGCAATGATATATACATGACTATGGAATATATCATTTAAGTGACATAAATAAAACAAACGCCAAATAAATATTATTAAATATATAATGAAAGTCCCCAGGAGTCGTGTCACTGGTGTCACTGCGTTATAAAAGTCTCTTATTTTGAGATAAAAGTCACGCCGATGACGTCACTCGACCTCCTTTGACCTGTTTTCTGAGGATCTATGAAGAAAAGCTCATGGTGAGTCCACTGAGTCTCTCAGCTCTCAGAGATCTTCTCATTCAGCTCATGATCTCATATGAAGCTTTTAGCTGACGTCACTGGTGTGACCGACTTTATTCTGAGGTCACTGTGAAAAAACAGAAACACAAATGGATTAAATTTCATATTTCAGTGGACGTTCCCTGATTGACGGCGTGTGGTTTGATGTTCTGTAGCAGCCGTTCAGTGAAATGCATTTTTCATTAAAAACGTCTCTGGTGTTTCTTTTCTTATGTAACACCAGTGACGATCAGTAACACCAATGACTCCTATGGAGAGATAAAAAAAGTGGACATTTCTGTAGAAAGAACAGGTGTACATTGTGGGCAATATGGACAATATATATATATATATATATATATATATATATATATATATATATATATATATATATATATATATATATATGGCATTGCGTAAACAATCACAGTATTTTGAGGCATTTCATAGACATTTAAAAAGTGCTATTAAAAGCTGAATTATTCTTCATTATTGCACAAAACATACAGCACTCAAACCAGTTAAACTGGACTAATCATGATCTCTTTGCAATGAAACATGCAGCCGGTCAGTGTTCCTTAAAAACAGATGATATCCACAATATGCCCAAAAGCATGTTGCCCATCACGATAACATAAAAGATCACGATAACGATAAAGTGTTGTCATATCGCTCACCCCTGCATTATAGGACGAAAAGAAAATAACAGCTGAGCCCAAAAGATGGTCTTTCAAAATGCCATTGGGGGTTTTACAACAAACGGAGCCTGAATCACCATGGCCATGACACAGTGCCAACAAATGGCAGAAAATATGCCAAGATTCATGGCACAGCAATATGTCCGAAAGCCTGACTGTATTTTTTTTCCATTCCCCAAATGATTTATGAGGGTATTTTTCCACATTACATTAGTACAGGACTGCAAGACATTCAAACTTGTACAGTGTTTTCACGGAAGAATTTGGAGGCCGTCCCACAGAAAAGAATAAAGCTTTGTATACGCAGGCCAGATGGTGTTAAATGTTTAATCAGGCTATTTTTCTTGGGCTGAATTACTCTGTAGAGTGACCAGCTACTGTACTCAGCTAATACATATTAATAAAATATGTTTGCACTGGGGAAGGTGGAAATCAACTCCTGCACAAAGAGCAAATATGCTGTAGTCACATTATAAATATTATCACATTGATTTGTTATAATGCTGAGTAGATGCAGGGTTTTGACCTTGATGTTGACCTACTTTGAAGACGATCCGACATGGAACGGTAATGACTGGCTATTTTGAGATGTTAGGTGTCATTGGTCTTGCTTGCATCGGTGTTGTAACATCTGGTGGGAGGTCTAATTACCAAGCATAGCAAAAGTACAAATCGGTTTGTGCGAAACAGGAGAGATTAAGTTCATAAGTAGCGATGCTGTGGGAGGTAATACAAGCTCATCCTTTGACTTGATCGGGATTGTTTGTACAGAGCAGCGTTTGAACCAGCGGCGTTTGTTTCATATGAACTTGTGCATGGTGTAAAAATAATGTGGTTCACTTGTTCTAGATCCTAGTTTTGTACAGGGATACTGAAATGCTCACATTTTTGAAAAGCTGCAAAAATTAGCATAAAATTGCAGTGTTTGAAAAGCAATTTAGCTTCTTTGAAACACTACATGTCCTCATGTCGCTGTTTTTGGAAGAAAACCTTGTATCTCCAAAAGGGTGACTTTACAGGAGAAGGAAAAAACCTACTTTACTTTTAATGTAAGTCAATGGAACCAGACGTCTTTCCAAGTCATTTTGGGCCGTTTCTTTTGGTCCATTCATCATGAAATTTTCGCACACTGTAAAGGCCAACAGGCATTTTCAAATTGTGTCAAAAACTGAAAAAACGACAAAATTGGAGATACAAGGTTTTCTTCCGACAGCAGCGATGTATAATATGAGACTTTTGAGCTCACCAGATGGCAGTGTGCTACATTTTGTTTAGAGTTTCTTATCCATCGGTGAAGAAAGCGTAGAAAGGCTACTGCAGCCGGCTAAAGGCTAATGCACGGCTCAGCACAACATTTAGCTATAGAGCAGAGAAAGCACTTGAGGAAAGTGCCGATAAACTACAAGCTCAAGATTATTTTACAGTCTATATGTAACAGAAGGAAGCTTTCGATGTCATTTAGTGAATTTATTGTGCTGAAGTGCTGACTTTAAGCTGTGACTAGGCTAGTAACGTTAGCTGAGGTAACAAATGATTAGCGCTCTTTCTCTGTGTAAATTTCAAGCCAAGTCACCCACGAACGATTTGTGTTCTAGATCTGGGTTTGATAGTATCAGGTTTAGTGGCGCTTGTTTTTGGACGCTGGTTGTTGTTGACTCATCCAGTGTGCAGTAGCCTTAAAGTCCCAAGGAACAATTTTATTGAATGACTTTGTATTAAACATCAAAACATTCTGGTGTGAGCGGTTGAACGAAGAGCTGGATGGACAGATGACAGGCGGACAGATGAGCTAACTTGATCGCACAGGATCGCACATCACTTTCTGGATTAGCTTTCGCTTGGTGGTTAGCTTTCGCTTGGTGGTTAGCTTTCGCTTGGTGGTTAGCTTTTGCTTGGTGGTTAGCTTTCGCTTGGTGGTTAGCTTTCTTTCTGTTTTACTGACCCAGTTTTGTTAAAGCTGTGTTTGAGCGAGACAAACCACCTTAGCCTTGTGATTGTTAGGATACTGCTTACTACAGGTGACCGTGGATTGGGACTGCTCACTTCACATCAAAAGAGGAGAATTTTCGTGAAATACAACGACCGGTCAGTAGGCATTGGATGGTTGCAGGACATACTTTGCATGTACGTGTAAATTGTGACCACTAGAGCAGAATTAACCTACGTAGAAACCAAAGCATTTATTAAGTTCTCAGAAATGCCCATCATAATAATCCGATAACTGCAGAGAATCGGATTTTGTCACTAATCCGATCAACGCGTTTACTAGCACTTGGATAATCAGATAATGGGAAACTCCGGGTCTACACGAGCCAGATGCCAATCAGATTTCTGCTTTACAACCAGCCAATAAACTCACAGGAGAAGACGTGACAAACACAATGTAACACTCAAATTTTATGCTGCAGCTTTTTTTTTTCATTGACCAGCTTTACGTGAAAATATGAACGTACGTCATCTAGGAGATGGAGAATATTTAAATCCTTAATTTCGTCAAGCATGTATTTGGTTTCAGTGTCGCACCAAAAGTGGTTTGCTGTGTCTTGTGACGACGCTGCTCGCTTATTTGTGGTACCACCATCTGTTTTCACACATGCTCAGACTGAGAAATCTGAAAGAAATCAGAGTCAGAGCTCACAGTGCTGAGAAATCTGAAAGAAATCAGAGTAAGAGTTCACAGCACTGAGAAATCTGAAAGAAATCAGAGTAAGAGTTCACAGCACTGAGAAATCTGAAAGAAATCAGAGTAAGAGCTCACAGCACTGAGAAATCTGAAAGAAATCAGAGTAAGAGTTCACAGAACTGAGAAATCTGAAAGAAATCAGAGTCAGAGCTCACAGTGCTGAGAAATCTGAAAGAAATCAGAGTAAGAGTTCACAGCACTGAGAAATCTGAAAGAAATCAGAGTCAGAGCTCACAGTGCTGAGAAATCTGAAAGAAATCAGAGTAAGAGCTCACAGCACTGAGAAATCTGAAAGAAATCAGAGTAAGAGTTCACAGCACTGAGAAATCTGAAAGAAATCAGAGTAAGAGCTCACAGAACTGAGAAATCTGAAAGAAATCAGAGTAAGAGCTCACAGCCCTGAGAAATCTGAAAGAAATCAGAGTAAGAGTTCACAGCACTGAGAAATCTGAAAGAAATCAGAGTAAGAGCTCACAGCGCTGAGAAATCTGAAAGAAATCAGAGTAAGAGCTCACAGCCCTGAGAAATCTGAAAGAAATCAGAGTAAGAGCTCACAGAACTGAGAAATCTGAAAGAAATCAGAGTAAGAGCTCACAGCCCTGAGAAATCTGAAAGAAATCAGAGTAAGAGCTCACAGCACTGAGAAATCTGAAAGAAATCAGAGTAAGAGTTCACAGCACTGAGAAATCTGAAAGAAATCAGAGTAAGAGTTCACAGCACTGAGAAATCTGAAAGAAATCAGAGTAAGAGCTCACAGAACTGAGAAATCTGAAAGAAATCAGAGTAAGAGCTCACAGCCCTGAGAAATCTGAAAGAAATCAGAGTAAGAGTTCACAGCACTGAGAAATCTGAAAGAAATCAGAGTAAGAGCTCACAGCGCTGAGAAATCTGAAAGAAATCAGAGTAAGAGTTCACAGCCCTGAGAAATCTGAAAGAAATCAGAGTAAGAGTTCACAGCACTGAGAAATCTGAAAGAAATCAGAGTAAGAGTTCACAGCACTGAGAAATCTGAAAGAAATCAGAGTAAGAGTTCACAGCGCTGAGAAATCTGATTACTGAGTGAAAATCCAGCCTTTTTATCAGATTTCTTAACCAGATTTCTAGACCTGAGTCCAATATAAGACATCAGAATGTGCTGTTTGCATGACCGTTTTAATAATCGGATAACTGCAGATATCCGAGTATGATTGGATTATTGAGTGCGTGTAAACCCACTCACTGTTTTGGTACATACGGTTCTCTGACATTTGATATCTTGTGTTTTTTATTGATTTTTATTATCAAGTCTGAAACTTTTCAACGCTCCAATGGCTCGACTTATCTGTCCCAGTAGCGTATTTGTCATGGCTCCAGAAAGCCATTGTGTGAAAATTTCATCAATGACTGAACCTCAGGCTGGGCTGATTCTTGCTTAACCAGTATTGTAAATGTAGATAGCATGTCTGATTTCCTCAGCGCTGTGAAACTGAAGGCCCTTCAGCTGTTCCCACCAAATTTTAATATCAATTCAATAAGAATCTGATGAATATTATAATAGCGCTTTGGGGCCTATTCGAGTCAGATTCTTGTAAAACCCCCTTCTCAATAAAGAGCATACTGTGGCAGTCTGCTCTCTGGAATTCTGCAGAGAACAGTGTAATGGCACCCATTTTACTCATTGACTCAATATTTAGGGCAGCAATTACTTGAAATTGTAGGTTATTTCTCTGCGCTAGGATTATGTGTGCCAGGGAGGGATCGGAACGAGAGATTCAGCCTGCAACATGTCACGAGGAGAAAAGGGCAGATTTTGAGGCTCTTGATGGGGATTAATTGTGCAGAGAGCTATACTCGTACATGAGAACGGAATAATTGGCTTTTTAATTTTTGGGGGGCTTTGTCATGTTTTGTGCCTACCACAATGAGAGGATGCCTAATAAGTTTCTCTTTTATTAACGAGTGCACTTGGAGAAGTGTTAACACACTAATTGCTTGCTTATTTTGTCACTACACACCAAAGGTGGGTTGGAGAGCAGGCAGGGAATCTGCTTCAAACGCTGCTCCTGGGAAGGATCGTCCAAATTCGCATTTGTTTCCGAGCTGGGACGGGAAGGGACAGGCTGAATGCGGTATGCAATTTGTCTGTAATTTCCAAGCAGTGTATGATGTAGGTTTGAGAGCGCAGAGATGTGATGGATCTCATTATTGTAATGTAGCAGCCTAGAAGCTGGGAGCCGGCCGATAAGCGGTTGATTTATAGCGTTAATCCCAAAGGCCGAACTATAACTTTAGTTTCGAGAAGAAAATGTGTGTTTGTGGTGTTGTTTCTCGTTGTGGCTTGTGAAGCCTTCCAGTCGTAAGGAAGAGCCGCGTACAATCAGGAGAGGAAGTCAATTCATTGGAATGTGATGGGGGCATCTGAGCCCTTGTGGCAAAGGGTTTTCAGGATAATCTGTTTTTAATCCCAGTGCTGTTTACACTGATAAATACACGTTGAACAGATTTTAATTGGCCATGCATTGCATTGCATCAAGCCACTACTGTTTACCACTGACACCAATCAGGCATCACATCATGACCACCTCCTCGTTTCTACGCTCACTGTCCACTTATTCAGCTCCACTTACTGTATAGCTGCACTCTGTAGTTCTACAGTTACAGACTGTAGTCCATCTGTTTCTCTGATACTCTGTTACCCTGTTCTTCAGTGGTCAGGACCTCCATGGACCCTCACAGAGCAGGTACTATTTGAGTGGTGGCTCATTCTCAGCTTTGCAGTCACACTGAAGTGGTGGTGGTGTGTTAGTGTGTGTTGTGCTGGTACGAGTGGATCAGACAGTTTTTAAACACTGCGTCCACTCACCGTCCACTCTATTAGACACTCCTACCTCGTCGGTCCACCTTGTAGATGTAAAGTCAGAGACGACAGCTCATCTGCTGCTGCACCGTTTGTGTTGGTCATCCTCTAGTCCTTCATCAGTGGTCACAGGACGCTGCCCACAGGACGCTTTTTCCTGGCACCCTATTTGCACCCAAATAGCACCTGCTCTGTGAGGGTCCATGGGGGTCCTGACCACTGAAGAACAGGGTAACAGAGTATCAGAGAAACAGATGGACTACAGTTCAGAGCGTAGAAACAAGGAGGTGGTCATGATGTGATGCCTGATCGGTGTGTATCATGTGCTTAACACAACACTGCCCTCGCAGTGCACCTGGTACCTCTGTCCCACATCTCAGGAATGATGGTCATTTAAGCTGACATTTTTAATGTAATTGAAATCACAGACATGAATAAGACAGCAGTGTCATTAAACAGGAGCACCAGTGATTTCCACTGTGTAAATATGGCATTACTAAACCCGTGGATGGGAGAAACGTGCTCTAGCACGGCCTATAGCGAGACGTGAGAGGAGCTATTTGTGGCCGCACAGTTAGATGACATCATACTGAAGCACGTCTGGCACACCTACTAGGCAGCCCCTTAGAGAAACAATGGGGAGCCTGAGTAGAGTTGGGTCAGTGGTAAATGGGAGCTTATTTAAGCTTTTCTACCCACAACAGTGCTATCAGTACAAAAAAACACAAGGTATGCTATATTATGACTTACTGTCTGTGCTGTTGTCTTTAGCATTAGGGCTGGTGGTGCCTCCCATAGAGGCTAATTTTACTTAAACAGGCATTTCCTCTCAAATGACAGGCTGTTACATTTGCCTCACTTGTCTATCACGGATGGTAAGGATGGGAAGAAAGCACTCCAAGGTTTACTTGGTTTGAAGTCTCTGTACCGGTTCTTCAGCAGATGGATCCTGTTTCAAGACCAGCAAGTAAGCGTCCTAGGCCTGTGCCTGGGAATATATAGAGGTTTTCTATCACGTCAGTGATGTGGCAGACTGGAGTCAAGTATGAAATCTAAGAATTTCGGGAAGCGGAAAAGCAAATCATTCTGACCTATTTTAAGAAAGCATGATAAGACCTGAAGCCATCCTTAATGATCTCGATCAGCTTCATTAAGAGGTTGAAAAGTGTGATGCGCAGTTTAAGAAATGAGAAGTAGGTGTGGGCGGCATGGCGGTGTACATCATCCTAGCCGTGCCAGGAGCGTTGCTAATGATAAACTATTATACAGCTTGATCGCTGTTTTTGTGTGTGAACATATATGTCGCTGCTGTGGGAACAAAACCTTGTATCTCCATTTTTGTCATTTTCAGTTTTTGACATCATTTGAAAATAAATGTCGTCCTATACATTCTGTGTTAATTTCATGATGAATGGGCCAAAGGAAATGAGCCAAAATTACTTGGAAATATGTCTGGTTCCATTGACTTACATTAAAAGTAAAGTATGTTTTTTCCTTCTCCTGTAAAGTTCTCATTTTGGAGATACAAGGTTTTCTTCCAACAGCAGCGATATATATATATATACATATATATATATATATATATATATATATATATATATATATATATATATATATATATATATATAGACAGATAGATAGATAAAGTATGGGATAAAATATATGAAATATAACTTATGGGAGAGTTTTTCCCTTTGGTTTCTTTAAATGTTGAAGTTTCGAGTTTGCAGACAAACTTTTACAGAATGAAGTGCCAGTATTTTTTTGCTCAGCATTGATGTTTTCAGTTTATGTAGATAGATAAATGTATAGATAGATAGATAGATAGATAGATAGATAGATAGATAGATAGATGCTGTAGTAAACCCATTTTTGTAATTTAACAGTGATTATTCATCTGTTATCTGTTCCCTGAAGAGCTATATTTAACAAGTGAAGTGAAATTTAAAATATATAAACATATCTAGTTTTGCAAAATAGTATCTAAACAGTGTATTAAGGTTTTAGTATCAGGTGATATACCAGTTAAAATTCATTTTAAGGTATTAGTTATGGCGTCATTGTTATACTGGTATGCTTATAAATGCTAATAAGAGAACACAACGTGCAACAGTTCTTATGAAGTGAGTTGCAGCCTGAGGTCATTTATCCAGTTTATTGTCAAAAAAAGAAAAAGACATCAGATTATAACGAATTAATGTGTTAACAAGGGGAAAGAGAGTGTAAGAAAAAAGCCAGTCTCTTGGGGTTAGTCGTTAGCCATTAGCCTAGTATGGAGATTAGCCAGCTTTCCATGTGCAGCGCTCCTCACTTGGCCAGCTGCTTCAGCTCTGCTCGTAATATTTACTAAATATTCTCATCTTTAGGTTGTAAGGGTTAGAAAGTCATACTGACATCTGACTATATATTTTTCATTTCTGTTTTTACTACTTCACTCAAAAAATATTCTAGATTTACTTCAGTTGTTAGGTAATGTTCTTGTTAAAAGTGAAGAGACATCCAGAATGATTGGCCATTGTTAATCTACCCAAGCATTCAAAATGTTTTTGTTAATTAAAAAAAAAAAAATACATACATGTAAATAATGATAAAATATACATGAACTTAATTATACTGTGATATAATTTTTTGGCCATACCTCCCACTACTAATAGGCTGGTGTTCATGCTAGGCTGAAAGGCTGACCTCAGAAGACCAGCCATTCCTTTAATATATCTCGCCCGAGACGTTACGAGGCGTAACTACACAGCAGAAGACGGAGAGATTACTGCTTTTATTTTCCCCAAAGCGGAACTGAATCATCCCTCGCTAAGCAAGTTAGCCCGTTTAGCTCTGTGCCTCGCATCATCTGCATTTATTTCCGGTGTACAGGTGTAAAGGTAATGTCCAAATACCTTATAGAAGAATTTCAAGCTGTAAACCACCCACTGCAGACGTTAAGGACAAGTACTGAGACGCACTGCATCTACCATTAGTTTGTCGTAAGCAAGCGAGGAGCATTGTTGGCAAACATCAGTGTCAATTAGGGGCCTGATTACATATAAATTCATTAGCCGTTTGTGTCCATCAAGGCTTATGGGTGTAACGGAGGAGCGCTGGTCATGTCACTCTTCATAGCCGTCAAGTGCACGCCGTGGCGGACGAGGTGTTTGTCCCTAGCCGCTCTGCGGTGGGAGGCTGCCGGTGATCAGTACAGTGATAATTCAAAGTGATCTCTCCCAGCAAGGCTTTGTCAGACCAGTCACCCACACCCCACGGCTCAGGCTTTACGCTCGTGTCTGGAAATCGCCACAGGCTTTAGCATGGTGTGCTATATAAGGCCTTACTCATAGGTCAGATGACTCATTGCCTTACCTTTCCTTGCCTCCCTCCACTTTTACAAGGCAGTGGTGGTAAAAGGAAGCGGGTCTGGTTTTGACGGTAATAGATTATGGCTACTCTGCTGTCATTTTTATTTTATACGGCTACTCAATCATGCAGATCTCATATGGCAGGACCTCTGTCGATATTGCATTTGATATGCCGGAAGGGCGAACGGTGCACAGCGGTAGAGGGACTGCGCATAAAGAAACTCATCACGGTCTTCCCAAAGTCAGGCGTTCTGTTTGCTCCGTGGAAGCCTACAGTAATGCTGATGCGCTGCTTTTGCAGTTTTTTTTATATAATTAGCGCGGGCTCCTACCTATTCAACGCAGAGAATTGGCTTTAAGGGCTGGAATCACCCGCCGCTTCCGTGGGCCGCCTCTGAACTCCAGAATCAGCACTCTTCGGATTTTCACCCACCTGAAACCGCTTTTCCCCTCCCTTCTCTTTTTCCCCTGCCTTTTTTTTTATTTTTTTATTTTTTTAAATGCTGACTTTTCACACGCTGTGTGCCAATTATTTCATGCTGTCTCCTCCGCCGTGCCTTCCCTGCTTATCGCAAATGGAAGAAAAGTCTTCAGCCGGTTATCAAAATGCTAATGTGCTTGAAAGGAAACATTAGTCTGCCCCAGTAAAAAAAAAAATGTTATTAAATGTGGTCTATTTAATCTTGTAAAAAGTGCTACTATCTCTTCAGAATTGCCAGATGTTTGCGCTTTACCCGCGCCATCTTCATTCCCATGCAGAGGCAGTGGCAGGAGGTGAGTCCCTCAGAATGAAAATTGTATATTGTCCTCAATTATTTTAACAGAGAGCCATAAAACAAGAAAAGAGTCTTTGTCCGTCCGTCTTTCACCAACGTTATTGCGTCTACTGACAACACAAGAGGGACAAATAGGGAAAAATTGAGGATTTACAGACATGGAGTAACCAAAATAAATAACCAGGATATCTGTAATTGTGTGTGGTGAGTGGATCAGGTGTCTGTTGGATCTAAATAAATCATATAAATGGGACCAACTTTTCAGGATTCCCGTGTAATTAAATCATTTGAATCGTGCGTTGTTATTTGATATGAAGTGCTCTGTTGCAGGGAAACTTACAGAGATTGGTTTATAGCAGAGCGCTGCACACAGGAGTTGTAAGGTTGAACAATTCCCAAAGAAAACATCATTTTATTCAGATTCATCACTATTTTACCATTATAAACATTACATATAAAACTTAGAAGATGAATGTAGGTTAAATAGGGGTGTAACGATGAAACTGAGACCGTAACTGCAATACAAATGTTGCGGTTGTTCTGGAAGATGGAGCCATGACTGCCTACCCCCCCAAACCCCCCCCCCCCCAGGCCGCTGCCACCATCCTATTGAGCTTTTGCTACAGTACTAATGTAATAAAACTAATTTCTCATTACACTGATAACATTATAACACATGTAAATAACAACATTTTTATTCAATTTAAAGTTAGGGCAGACTGTATACCATGTTCTTTAGTGTTCCAAATCATTGGCCATTTAATAAAACTATTTCTAATAAAAAATCTGTCTCTTTAAAAAAGAACAGTGTCTATTTATACCAAACAGACTCCGCAATGCAGGACTTCTCCATTTAGGTAGATAACTTCAGCCAAAGTCAGGCCTGTTCCAATAGGAATAGAGCTGAGAGACAGTCCAATAGGACATCTTTAGTCTTAAGTTATTTAGCTAACTGTGAAATCCTGCTTTGTGAAATACCCCCCAGATCTCAAAAACTACTTGTTTTGTTGTTAGTGGGAGGTCTTTGTGAATGTCTGGTGTTTTGTTAGAAGGCAAGTGGGTACTTGTACCAGAGGTTCTACATTTGTGGCCACGATGTGAAACAGGCTCTGGGCAATAGGCAGTGTTGACTGCCATCAGTGCAACATTTAACATCCCTCTGAATGACTTTGTTTACAGCTCAATGAGTGAAATATCCAAAACTTTTGTACAACTGGTGGAATTCCCCTTCAAACCAAAATCTTTTACCGGCTTCCATTGAGTTAAGTAACGTGATTAATATCTCATCTGCATAGTACGGTACAGTGACGCGGTCATAATCAAATCGCCCTCCACCTTTGCATTTGGCACCGCACCAAATTAGGATTTGGGCATGTGCTGTAAATGGTGTTAAGACTGCAGCCTGACCTTTGATTAAACCTCTCCTGCGGCTCCGGGCCCGGCTGCTGTTAGGCTGACGGCCGCTGGCTCGGTAGGATTATGAGGTATTATGCAGATGATGTTCCTTAAGCCAGCGTTCATTTCTTTTTTTTCCGTTTGGGAAAATTCAGGCCTCTGAGGCACCTTGACTGCGTTGAGTTTCCTTGGCGTGATCGACATCTCAGGGCGAGGAACATCTTGAGGTCCTGGCGGTGGCAGTAACAGTGTTGCGGCGAAGGCCAGGACCTTCATAGGCAGCTGCTGCCATTCAGGTAGCGGCGAGAGCTTTGCTGGGGAGCAGATGTTAGCATCCCCCGGGGTTATCCGTCGACTTGTTTTTTGACTGTTTTGGCTGCCGTGGATCACGGCAGATATCAAGAGGATATTACCTAATGTCTCTTATGCGCTCAGCCATTCCTCCATGAAGCCTTTCATCTCAAGTCCCACCAGACCTCATAACAGCTGCTGAAAAGAAGCTGTCTGCTTTATTACCCTGCGGTTTGACGCCAACCAGGTTTTTGTCCTGGTTCTCTTCCTCCTCCTCCTCCACATCAGTCACATTTCTAGCATTAAGGTCCTCCTCTTCGTCAAACCCAGGGGTCTTGGCAGAGGACAGCTGCTAAACCTTTTGAGGGAAGATTCTCTTTCCTCGCAGCTTCATTTGATGTTTTCCAAATGCGGACTTTGGGCCCTGTCGCCGTCCGCAGAGGTGGCTCCCCAGTCCCTTTCAGTTCAGCCTGCTCGCCGAGGTTCTGATGCTTATTTTTGCCACAGGCAAAGTGGCCCTTCGCCAGACGGAATTGGCAGCATATCAGCCAGAATGAATGTTACGCAACCTGTGACAACTCAGAGGGCTGTGTTGGTGTGGAATATCAATATGCGCAATACGACAGCACATAAAGCGCCACATGGCAATGTAAACAGAAACACGCTGCGACGGATAGATAGCGACGATAATCCTAACATGGGTTGTCTGGATGAAAACATGATGGACTGAATGCGGCGACAAAAAGAGAAAACAACGCCACCATCTCCTCAGATCAACGTGAAACATGGAGCTAGACATCTCACTCTCTGTCTCTCTCTCCGTCTCTCGCTCACAGCAGCACTGCTATAGGCTGATTCTTGCGTGTCGAGATGCCTCAGTATCAGAATTCAGATGGCGTTTTTGTGTCCTGTGTACTTTTTACAGGAGAGCAAAGCACCTGACCTGCACTGCTTTCTCCCCTGCGGCCGGTTTCCGCGTACTGCGGCCCTCCTTCCTTTCAGAAGGACTGGAAACATGGGCTTGCTGCAGAATACCTTTCATTTCCAGTGTACAGTTAATGAGGCTTTGTCACAGCCCGTGCTTCTTTTCTCTAAGGTGAGCTTTAATTGCATCCTCCTCACTTGGTGACATCCTTCCCATCATGGTGGGTTACTCTCCTCCGAGACTAACCGCACACCTATTCAATATGTGGAACTCTGGCAGCTGTCACTGCGTTCGCCCGCGATTGCTGAAAAATGCCTCCCCAATCCTCGGAGATCTGCAAATTGCTGGTTTCAATAGCCATCGGGTTCGATTCGGGGGGAAATGCCGCAGCTGCCACAGGTCCTTCTGGCGGCTATTTTGGTCGAGCGCTGGCCCCCAGGCAAAGAAAACGGCTCCTAATTGCCCTCCATAAACTACCTGGCCGGCGCAAAACAAAAATCAATTTCTTCCCCCTGCAGGATGATTTCGGGGGTGTAATGGTAACCCTCTGACAGCTAACTTTTTGGCGAGCCTCCTGAAAGGTCGCTGTCAACAGGCTACTGTCATATTGATGCATCGTGCGGGCCACTCGAATATGGCATCCTCTTGTCGCGGCTCACTGCACTTTCACCGGTTTTATAAATTGAGATTAATATGCCGTCTACGGTGAGAGTTTACAGACGGCTGATTGCCACCCCTCCCCACCCCCCACCCCACCCCCCCAAAACACCTTCCCCTCTCTCCTTTCCGAAGGGGCTGTCGGCCTAGCGTTCGAGACGGGTCGGGCGAATATTAATATCCTTTACCCACCCCGCGTCATCCGTTCGCCCGACTTGTTTGTATACATTGACTCCTTGACATTCAAACCCGAGGAATCCTCCCCCGCCAGCTTGGTCGGAGCAGACAGCATGTGAGAGAAAGCGCGTGGGCAAAGTGTCACGGCTGCGCAGTGCCAAGAACAGCTCCACACATTGTTAACAGTCTTCTGTGTATGGAGACGTCTGCCTGGCTGCAGATAGCACCACAGGCTGACCAGTGGCGAGCGGACGGCATCAGAACGACAGTTAATGGCACAGCCGGCCTCGCGTTATGATCGTGCATTTTAATTCCACTTTCTTTCTTTTTTTTCAGTTTAATGATCCAACTTCGGCTGAGATTACTTTCTCTTTCTTTGTGCAGTCATTTATTTTGCCCTCAAGTCAGGAGCCGTCTGGACGTTTGCCACGGACCTTGTAATGATAATAAAACAGATTTCTGACGCTACGAATGTAGGCCAATTTTAGACTTCAGGAAAAAAAAAGAACCTCAAGATTTCCAGAGAATAAAAGCCTTCCTGAAGCTCACATCAATGGCTTGGCTGGTTATTATCTTCCTGCTTCATACTTTCCCAGCGTTTCATTTGTTTCCCTTCCAAGGACTTTTGAAACGGCGCTGCCAATTTGCTGTGCACAGTTTTTACGGATAATTATAAGCCAAATCAGACGCTCTTATGGTGCATCAGCGTTCTCCCAAAATTTCAAGGTGTCTTTCCTAATTCTATTCCTAACATTGTAAATTACATTTACGAACAGTGTGAGCATGACGCAGCTCCGTTCCGCCGAAGTTTCTGGTTTCAGTGTTTTACGGCGGTAATTCGATTTGCTGTACTGTGTTACAGCAGCACCAACAGAATTACGACAGACGAGCAGCGTGTCGCGTATTATCACAGATCAAAAGTAACCCGCAGGTGCGAGGCATACGAAAACAAGCTCCCTGTTTTTTCTTTTTTCAATTAAACCACTATCTCCGTTCATCACGGCCGTGGCTCTTTTGGAGAAGGCGCTCGCCGTGGCCGGGCTTGCTGATGGCTATAGCGGTAGCAGCTCATCAGTTGACTAATTGGAGAGGCTGTCCTCGCAGCGTTCTTTGTTCTGCCCGCTGTTTTGCTCATTTGCTGTGACAAATAGCAAGCCTGTGGAGGATGCAGGACCTGGGTGCTGTCCTGACCTATGACATCTCATTTGTTTGTGATAAATGGCCATTTTCTCAAGGTGCATGGTTCACTTGAGAGGCAATTGCCAGGTATGAGTTGCCTTCTTTTGTGACATCGGGAAAAAAAGAAAGTCGGGCCCTCCGAGACTTGGGCAGTGGCACATCTGAGGTTGTTCTTGCGGTCCCATGTGTAGCACCTTTAGACATAATGATGATGTGCAGTCGCTGCTTTGGTCATGTGTAAACGTATTACATGAGTAGTTAGTGAGTGAAGGTGGTAAAAATTGTTTTGAAGTGTACTTGTGTCATTGCACTACTTGTGGTACAGAGTGCAGGGTGACCGTCTGTGCCGGTATGCTGGTACTGGTGTCATGCAACAGTATTGATTTTCAGAGTAGGACATGTAAAGTTCATAAACAGCCTCAATAAACACACTTATACACTGGGTTAGGAGATATTAGTTCATAATTGACCTCAATAAACACTCCTATGCACTAGAAAAGTAGATATTAATCCATAAGTTACCTCAATAAACACTCACATATGCTAGAAAAGGAGCTATTAGCCCATAAATGACCTAAATAAACACCCTTACACACTAGAAAAGGAGATATTAGCCCATAAATGACCTAAATAAACGCCCTTACACACTAGAAAAGGAGATATTAGCCCATAAATGGCCTAAATAAATGCCCTTACACACTAGAAAAGGAGATATTAGCCCATAAATGACCTAAATAAACGCCCTTAAACACTAGAAAAGGAGATATTAGCCCATAAATGACCTAAATAAACGCCCTTACACACTAGAAAAGGAGATATTAGCCCATAAATGGCCTAAATAAACGCCCTTACACACTAGAAAAGGAGATATTAGCCCATAAATGGCCTAAATAAATGCCCTTACACACTAGAAAAGGAGATATTAGCCCATAAATGGCCTAAATAAACGCCCTTACACACTAGAAAAGGAGATATTAGCCCATAAATGGCCTAAATAAACGCCCTTACACACTAGAAAAGGAGATATTAGCCCATAAATGGCCTAAATAAATGCCCTTACACACTAGAAAAGGAGATATTAGCCCATAAATGGCCTAAATAAACGCCCTTACACACTAGAAAAGGAGATATTAGCCCATAAATGGCCTAAATAAATGCCCTTACACACTAGAAAAGGAGATATTAGCCCATAAATGGCCTAAATAAACGCCCTTACACACTAGAAAAGGAGATATTAGCCCATAAATGGCCTAATTAAATGCCCTTACACACTAGAAAAGGAGATATTAGCCCATAAATGACCAAAATAAACGTCCTTACACACTAGAAAAGGAGCTATTAGCCCATAAATGACCTAAATAAACGCCCTTACACACTAGAAAAGGAGATATTAGCCCATAAATGGCCTAAATAAATGCCCTTACACACTAGAAAAGGAGATATTAGCCCATAAATGGCCTAAATAAATGCCCTTACACACTAGAAAAGGAGATATTAGCCCATAAATGACCAAAATAAACGCCCTTACACACTAGAAAAGGAGATATTAGCCCATAAATGGCCTAAATAAATGCCCTTACACACTAGAAAAGGAGATATTAGCCCATAAATGACACTCCTACACACTAGGAAAAATAGATCTGTATATTACCTCAATAAACATTCATATACACTAGAAAAGGAGATATTAGTCCATGAATGACCTCAGTAAACACTTCTATATACTAGTTTAAGATTAAGATTAAGTGACCCTTTTTAGTCCCACCAACGGGCCTATATAGTAGGAGATATTAGTCTATAAAGCATAGTTCAGTAAAGATACCTATACAACATAATAGATATCAATCACCAATTAATAGGCCTGTACAGTAGGAGATATTAGTCTATAAAGCATAGTTCAGTAAACATACCTACACAACATAATAATAGATATCAATCCCCAATTAATGGGCCTGTACAGTAGGAGATATTAGTCTATAAAGCATAGTTCAGTAAACATACCTATACAACATAATAATAGATATCAATCCCCAATTAATGGGCCTATACAGTATGAGATATTAGTCTATAAAGCATAGTTCAGTAAAGATACCTATACAACATAATAATAGATATCAATCCCCAATTAATGGGCCTGTACAGTAGGAGATATTAGTCTATAAAGCATAGTTCAGTAAACATACCTATACAACATAATAATAGATATCAATCCCCAATTAATGGGCCTGTACAGTAGGAGATATTGGTGTATAAAGCATAGTTCAGTAAACATACCTACACAACATAATAATAGATATCAATCCCCAATTAATGGGCCTGTACAGTAGGAGATATTAGTGTATAAAGCATAGTTCAGTAAACATACCTACACAACATAATAATAGATATCAATCCCCAATTAATGGGCCTATACAGTAGGAGATATTAGTCTATAAAGCATAGTTCAGTAAACATACCTATACAACATAATAATAGATATCAATCCCCAATTAATAGGCCTGTACAGTAGGAGATATTGGTGTATAAAGCATAGTTCAGTAAACATACCTATACAACATAATAATAGATATCAATCCCCAATTAATGGGCCTGTACAGTAGGAGATATTAGTCTATTAAGCATAGTTCAGTAAAGATACCTATACAACATAATAATAGATATCAATCCCCAATTAATGGACCTATACAGTAGGAGATATTAGTCTATAAAGCATAGTTCAGTAAACATACCTACACAACATAATAATAGATATCAATCCCCAATTAATGGGCCTATACAGTAGGAGATATTAGTCTATAAAGCATAGTTCAGTAAACATACCTATACAACATAATAATAGATATCAATCCCCAATTAATAGGCCTGTACAGTAGGAGATATTGGTGTATAAAGCATAGTTCAGTAAACATACCTATACAACATAATAATAGATATCAATCCCCAATTAATGGGCCTGTACAGTAGGAGATATTAGTCTATAAAGCATAGTTCAGTAAAGATACCTATACAACATAATAATAGATATCAATCCCCAATTAATGGACCTATACAGTAGGAGATATTAGTCTATAAAGCATAGTTCAGTAAACATACCTACACAACATAATAATAGATATCAATCCCCAATTAATAGGCCTGTACAGTAGGAGATATCAGTCTATAAAGCATAGTTCAGTAAACATACCTATACAACATAATAATAGATATCAATCCCCAATTAATAGGCCTGTACAGTAGGAGATATTAGTGTATAAAGCATAGTTCAGTAAACATACCTATACAACATAATAATAGATATCAGTCCCCAATTAATAGGCCTGTACAGTAGGAGATATTAGTCTATAAAGCATAGTTCAGTAAACATACCTACACAACATAATAATAGATATCAATCCCCAATTAATAGGCCTGTACAGTAGGAGATATCAGTCTATAAAGCATAGTTCAGTAAACATACCTATACAACATAATAATAGATATCAATCCCCAATTAATAGGCCTGTACAGTAGGAGATATTAGTGTATAAAGCATAGTTCAGTAAACATACCTATACAACATAATAATAGATATCAGTCCCCAATTAATAGGCCTGTACAGTAGGAGATATTAGTCTATAAAGCATAGTTCAGTAAACATACCTACACAACATAATAATAGATATCAATCCCCAATTAATGGGCCTATACAGTAGGAGATATTAGTCTATAAAGCATAGTTCAGTAAACATACCTATACAACATAATAATAGATATCAATCCCCAATTAATGGGCCTGTACAGTAGGAGATATTAGTCTATTAAGCATAGTTCAGTAAAGATACCTATACAACATAATAATAGATATCAATCCCCAATTAATGGACCTATACAGTAGGAGATATTAGTCTATAAAGCATAGTTCAGTAAACATACCTACACAACATAATAATAGATATCAATCCCCAATTAATAGGCCTGTACAGTAGGAGATATCAGTCTATAAAGCATAGTTCAGTAAACATACCTATACAACATAATAATAGATATCAATCCCCAATTAATAGGCCTGTACAGTAGGAGATATTAGTGTATAAAGCATAGTTCAGTAAACATACCTACACAACATAATAATAGATATCAATCCCCAATTAATAGGCCTGTACAGTAGGAGATATCAGTCTATAAAGCATAGTTCAGTAAACATACCTATACAACATAATAATAGATATCAGTCCCCAATTAATAGGCCTGTACAGTAGGAGATATTAGTGTATAAAGCATAGTTCAGTAAACATACCTATACAACATAATAATAGATATCAGTCCCCAATTAATAGGCCTGTACAGTAGGAGATATTAGTGTATAAAGCATAGTTCAGTAAACATACCTATACAACATAATAATAGATATCAGTCCCCAATTAATAGGCCTGTACAGTAGGAGATATTAGTCTATAAAGCATAGTTCAGTAAACATACCTACACAACATAATAATAGATATCAATCCCCAATTAATAGGCCTGTACAGTATGAGATATCAGTCTATAAAGCATAGTTCAGTAAACATACCTATACAACATAATAATAGATATCAGTCCCCAATTAATAGGCCTGTACAGTAGGAGATATTAGTCTATAAAGCATAGTTCAGTAAACATACCTATACAACATAATAATAGATATCAGTCCCCAATTAATAGGCCTGTACAGTAGGAGATATTAGTGTATAAAGCATAGTTCAGTAAACATACCTATACAACATAATAATAGATATCAGTCCCCAATTAATAGGCCTGTACAGTAGGAGATATTAGTCTATAAAGCATAGTTCAGTAAACATACCTACACAACATAATAATAGATATCAATCCCCAATTAATGGGCCTGTACAGTATGAGATATTAGTCTATAAAGCATAGTTCAGTAAACATACCTATACAACATAATAATAGATATCAATCCCCAATTAATGGGCCTGTACATTAGGAGATATCAGTCTATAAAGCATAGTTCAGTAAACATACCTATACAACATAATAATAGATATCAATCCCCAATTAATGGGCCTGTACAGTATGAGATATTAGTCTATAAAGCATAGTTCAGTAAACATACCTATACAACATAATAATAGATATCAATCCCCAATTAATGGGCCTGTACAGTATGAGATATTAGTCTATAAAGCATAGTTCAGTAAACATACCTATACAACATAATAATAGATATCAATCCCCAATTAATAGGCCTGTACAGTAGGAGATATTAGTGTATAAAGCATAGTTCAGTAAACATACCTATACAACATAATAATAGATATCAGTCCCCAATTAATAGGCCTGTACAGTAGGAGATATTAGTCTATAAAGCATAGTTCAGTAAACATACCTATACAACATAATAATAGATATCAATCCCCAATTAATAGGCCTGTACAGTAGGAGATATTAGTCTATAAAGCATAGTTCAGTAAACATACCTACACAACATAATAATAGATATCAATCCCCAATTAATGGGCCTGTACAGTAGGAGATATTAGTGTATAAAGCATAGTTCAGTAAACATACCTATACAACATAATAATAGATATCAATCCCCAATTAATAGGCCTGTACAGTAGGAGATATTGGTGTATAAAGCATAGTTCAGTAAACATACCTATACAACATAATATTAGATATCAATCCCCAATTAATGGACCTATACAGTAGGAGATATTAGTCTATAAAGCATAGTTCAGTAAACATACCTACACAACATAATAATAGATATCAATCCCCAATTAATAGGCCTGTACAGTAGGAGATATCAGTCTATAAAGCATAGTTCAGTAAACATACCTATACAACATAATAATAGATATCAATCCCCAATTAATAGGCCTGTACAGTAGGAGATATTAGTGTATAAAGCATAGTTCAGTAAACATACCTATACAACATAATAATAGATATCAGTCCCCAATTAATAGGCCTGTACAGTAGGAGATATTAGTCTATAAAGCATAGTTCAGTAAACATACCTACACAACATAATAATAGATATCAATCCCCAATTAATGGGCCTATACAGTAGGAGATATTAGTCTATAAAGCATAGTTCAGTAAACATACCTATACAACATAATAATAGATATCAATCCCCAATTAATGGGCCTATACAGTAGGAGATATTAGTCTATAAAGCATAGTTCAGTAAACATACCTATATAACATAATAATAGATATCAATCCCCAATTAATAGGCCTGTACAGTAGGAGATATTAGTCTATAAAGCATAGTTCAGTAAACATACCTATACAACATAATAATAGATATCAATCCCCAATTAATGGGCCTGTACAGTATGAGATATCAGTCTATAAAGCATAGTTCAGTAAACATACCTATACAACATAATAATAGATATCAATCCCCAATTAATAGGCCTGTACAGTAGGAGATATTAGTCTATAAAGCATAGTTCAGTAAACATACCTATACAACATAATAATAGATATCAATCCCCAATTAATGGGCCTGTACAGTATGAGATATCAGTCTATAAAGCATAGTTCAGTAAACATACCTATACAACATAATAATAGATATCAATCCCCAATTAATAGGCCTGTACAGTAAGAGATATTAGTGTATAAAGCATAGTTCAGTAAACATACCTACACAACATAATAATAGATATCAATCCCCAATTAATGGGCCTGTACAGTATGAGATATCAGTCTATAAAGCATAGTTCAGTAAACATACCTATACAACATAATAATAGATATCAATCCCCAATTAATAGGCCTGTACAGTAAGAGATATGTGTCTGTAAACAACCTAAATAAACACTCCTGTAGACTAGAATAAGAGATATTAGCCCAGTGCTGTTGGAGGAAGGTTGTTGTGATGAGAGTTGGTGTTTTTTCTTCGTGTTATTTTGGGGTCTTGGTCTGAAAAAGTGCTCTGCCTTGTTATCCCCATCGTCTTGTAGAGGGGCAGCTTGAGGCCTAGCTGATTGCTGTCGTCCGTTAATGTAATTGTCAGTTTTAATTATCGGGGTTTGCAGAACTCCCCTCATACAGTCAGTGCTGGGCCTGGAATTTTGCCAGAGCGTCTCGCCGGTGGACGCGGACGGCGAGGAAGCCGCCGTTAACCTCTCCGCGCTGGGAGAATGCTTTTTTTGAATATTCGGTTGGTGTATCGGAGGCCGCGCGCCACCGTTGTGTGCCGGCCTGAGCGTGTGTATCTGTGCAGATAAGAGAGCTTTGAGAAGATGTCTCTGAGCCAGAGAGTGGCGGGGAGGGGGGGAATAACATTTGCTTGTCGGGAGATAAACACGCTTAATTAGAATACGCATTTGTTCGGTAATTCTTTCCATAATTGAGATATTTTAATCTCCGAATATGCCGGCTATTTAGAAAAGTCGTCCGCCGCTTCTCGGGGTTGATCTGGAACATAAACTCAGGAAATGTGCTTTGGCACCGCACCAAGACAACAACTTCACCGTTTTTGGATTAGAGCAATCTGCGCAGACAATGGAACTACACAGGCTGTCGCTAATCATTCAGAAACCTCCACCTCTTTTTTTCGTCCCAGGACTTTTTTTTTTAGTTGCAATGCTTTTAGTTTTCCGACACAATGAGGCGGCTATAAATTAAGGCAGGTTTTTTTGTGTGTCTGTGTGTGTTAGTGTGCAGCGGAGTGGCTCCCCAGTGTAATCACACTCCAATCTAGAGAACAAACTCCCGCTCTGCTGTTTAAGTCGATAGCACTTCAGACGGAGGAACAGGAAGTCTCCTGCAGCTCCACGGAGAGATAAAGGCACTGATAGGGGATCGCCGCAGTGCAGTCATTGTGCTGTGTCGAGATGGGCCTTCTGAAACTGATGGGTGCCGCCAATTTCAATCCCAGTGCCTCTCTGCCTGAGAACGGGAAGTGTGGCTCCCGGCGTGGTACTTCAGTGGTAAGACCACTGAAGAGAAAAGACGGAATGAATTTGAGATCGTGCGGACAGATCTCGGTTCGGAATCTATGGGGACGCGACAGTTATTGCCAACATTTTTCAGGTTCTACGGCAGGTTCGATTTGAAGGATGCTACGTACGCTTTGGACACTTCATTAGAGCAAAGAATGATTTATAAAATAGCCAACAAACTCCGAAGAACCGCTTCTCAGACTGCGCTGATTGCGGCTTCATTGGTATTGAAAATATACTTGTTTTCAGGAATGTTAATGGATGGCCAGCGTGGTCTGAGGACTGACTTTCTTGCAGCAGTTGATGTACAGCAGACAGCCGTGAGACACTTGATTAAAGACACAGTAGAAGCTATAGGAAGCAGGGTCCTATTCGTTCTGAGCAGATTTTAAATGGCAGACCTGTTTTATTGATTATTAATACATTGAATACAGCACTGTGGGAAAGTTTTAGCCATCTAAGCAAATGTTTAACCAGTTGACCTCAGCAGTGAGTTTATCACAATATCCATTAGAATAAAGTCGTATTCATAATTCAAATAAACAGAAAAACAATAAACAGTAACCAGAATTTCTTGGGTCCATATTTTTCCTTGACACCTTGACAGCCGCCACAGAGACTTGGTAATATCATCAATTACACCATGAGCTCAATTTACTGAAGCACTGATTGGTCAAACCAGGAGCTGCTTTTTAACTACATATAATACTGGGCTTCCTCGAGGAGAGGCTTGGAGATGAGTAAACAAACACACTGACGTCCAGAAAATCACTGTTTATTATAATATATATATATATAATCATTGCTAATTAATATTCTATACATTTGGTTTATTCAAATATTCACACTTTTCTCAGCAAATAAACACAAACTACACAAATTAATAGATTTTGAAAATGTGTCTTGGGTGCCAAGACTTTCACACAGTACTGTATGTGTAGAACGGACAACATTAGTGGCCTAAGCTGTGAAATGCTTGGAAATCATCAGCAAATCTGCCTTTATAGGGGGAAAAAGCACATAATGTCCAATAAATGGTCATTTTGTGCTTTTTGGGTGCATAATAACATATTTGCCTTATAGTTTTTTATTTCTTAACCTTCCTTATAAGTGATTTTGTTTGTGAACAATTCAGCTGAAAGTGACATGAGAACACTCACCCCACATTCAGTTTCAGACTGGGGGGCTGTTAGTAACACCTGCTAGAAAGTAGTAACTCCATTCCAACACAGTTCATTCGATACTGATTTGTGTTGTACAAGCTGCCCAACCTGAATACGTGAATATATGTGTCAAAATGAATATGATTGGTGTCAAAGTTACTTCTGACAGAAAATAATAAATACCAGCGTGATGCAGTTCATTTACCTGGATGAATGTGAAGGTCTCTTATTGTTTATTTTGGGGGTCTTACTTGTAAAAGCATGTTAAACTAACTCCACCATGTGGAGGCTGTACTTTAGCTGTTGTTTATGTGCTTTGAAACAGCGCCGCTAAAAGGGAGATTAAAATAATACAGGATGAATTATGTCACTTATTCTAGGATTGTCCTGAATACCAGTTTTTGGAGCATGCACGGGTTAACCAGCGCCTCTCGGAGGTGGTCTAACCTGTACAAAGGACAACGTCACGGCCCTAGTAAGGGTCCAGTATTACATTAGCATGACATTGACTACTGTGAACGGGTGGGACATCAGGCGCCCGGGCTGAGGTGGTACATTTCCACATTTTAACAGTACAGTTATAGAGTAAATATAAAACTAGGATGTGCTGAAAGTCAGTGCTGTCACCTCATAGCAAGAAGGGCCTGGGTTCAGTTCCCCATCCAGGCGACCAGGGTGGAGTTCTCCCACGGTCCAAAGACATATGGTCAGGCCGACTGGACATGCTAGGTGTGATGTTTATGAGAATGTACTGTATATGTCTATGTGTCTGTGGTGGACTGGTGACCTGTTCAGGGTGTCTCCTGCCCCTGTGACCCAGGAGGATAAGTGGCGTAGACGATGAATGAATGAATGCATGTTTTCTGGTTTGTTTGTTCAAGGACTTTTATGTTGAAGCGCCTGAATGCGGGTGCAGTGGTGGGTTTTGCGGAGCAGAGCGGAGGGCTGTGTTTTTAGATGTTAGCGCTGTAGAGGCTGTTTTGTCTTGCCGTGTTTGGCGCTGCCTTGTTGACCATGGCCTCAAGTCGTCTAAGTTTCTCCCAAAAACCTGAACGTTACGTCGTTTTGCGGTTCACATTTATACAAGAGGACCGAAAGCACGTTCTGTGACAGCCTGTTTAACTACGTGGCTTTACTCTAGGCCCTGTTCTCCCCTGCATGATCTGCATTTCAGCATCAGGGAACCACAAAAAGGTCTACAGAGGGCCTTTTTATGTGTGTCCTTCTCATAGTATGTTCCTGACCAGTTAGTTGTCATAAATGACAGCTGCCAAACAGAAGGGAAGACTGTGCCACTGCTGACCATAAAAACTAAATGTGTGTTTATTTTGGCTGTAAGTGGATTTATACAGACATTTACAAACATCTGACAGGTTTTTAGCAACTTGTATGTTCTGACCAGAGCGGTATGTTTACTTTATGACCTGAATAAAGATTATGGGCAGAAATACATTGTCATGTAAGGTAGCTGTATTATCTGGTTCAGATGGCTGACTTTTCTGACAGGCCAACAGATGTGGACACTTTGCGTGGCTGTTAGCTAATCATGAAATATTTATAAGACGGTGAAGTGAGCTGCGAGTTTAGCTGTGTGGCTAAGCCACTCCACTGCTACCGCAGCCACCCACTTACTCTGACTACAGTCAGTTCTTCTGCTTTCAGCTCAGCCGCTCTCTTTAGCTTGTATTACCGTCGGGAGATGGAGATTTTATGGAAAACTCCTTTCCAAAGATACGTCAGAAGAGGCCGCTGTACGTTTTTGATGACCATCCTGCGCCTGCGGTTGGTTAGTGTAGTGGTTAACACCTCTGCCTTCTAGACTGGGGTTCAGTCCCCTGTCTAAGCAAACACCCTACACTATACCAATAACAGTCCTTGGGCAAGACTCCTAACATTACTATCGCCTACCTGTGTAAAATGACCAAATTGGAAGTCGCTCTGGATAAGAGCGTCTGCCAAATGCCGTAAATGCAATGGACTGCGAGGCTGATGCTTATGAGGTTGCCTGATCATTTGTGCTGAGCGCCACCTGGTGGATGTAGGAGACAAACATTGGCATTGAAATCTTGCGTGGTGTATTTTCTTAGTTGCCTTCTTTACAAAATAATGTACGGGTTTTTTTTAAATCATGTACTACTTAAATGTTTTTTTTAGATTTGAAACACAAGTGAACACTAGAAGCATAACATTTCACAGAATTCATAATTCAGGTCATCGTGATATGGTGCTGACTCGGTTTGATAAATGGGTCATTCTATAGAAACGTCCAATTTTCTGTCTGTCCATTGGAGTCATTGGTTTTACTGATTGTGATTGGTGTTCCACCTAATAAAGGAAACACCTGTGATGTTTTTAATGAAAGATGCTTTTTTACAAAATGACTGCGACAGAGCATCAAACCACACGTTTTCAGTCATGGAGCATCCACTAAAATATGGAATTTAATCCATTTGTCTTCTATTTTTTCACAGTGACCTCAGAATAAAGTCGGTCACACCAGTGACGTCAGCTAGAAGCTTCATATGAGATCATGAGCCGAATGAGAGAATCTCTGAGAGCTGAGAGACACAGTGGACTCACCATGAGCTTTTCTTCATAGATCCTCAGACAACAGATCAAAGGAGGTCGAGTGACGTCATCGGTGTGACTTTTATTTCAAAATAAGAGATTTTTATAACGCAGTGACACCAGTGACACGACTCCTGGGGATCTTTCATTACATATTTTATAATATTTATTTTTAGTTCGTTTTCTTTATGTCATTTAATTTATATATTTCATAGTCATGTAGATTATTGCAGTTAAAATTGGAGAAAAATGTGTTTTTTCTTCAAAATATGGCCTTTACGCCTTTACATATGACTGATTTAAAAATCAGTATTGCTAAATTGAGGCTCAGGAAGGTGCAATTGTTAAAAAAAAAACATTGTTTTATTTCAAAATATAAATAAACTGTAACCCTGACATGTTTTTTAAGTGTAATATATCTGTAAACGCTAGGAACACAAAAATGGACGACCCATATATCTTTTAATACCGATATTTTAAAATAAGACGTCTAAAAATCTGTCCTTTTATTGGACCATTTTACCAAATTTAGTTCAAACTGTGTTGCCACAGTAAAACCTATGTAAAAACAATGAAGCGTTCAGAACTTATATTGATATTTACAAGGATTGTGTTATGATCCATTTAAACCCAAGGCTTTAGTAGAGATAATACATAACCTAATATATATTTAGCATCATAATCTGTAGAGTATGTTCTATTAAGATGAACCCCAACTCATTTTACACTTGTGAAAGCAATGATTACCTTTGATTTTATGTCTTTTGAAGCGAAGTTAAAAGATTGAGATTTTTAAAAAGGCGGAGCCTTATTTAAGCCACACCCTGCATTTTAGAGCAGGACGTGAGACCGCATGCCTGTCCCTGATGGCCACATGGTGAGCAGTTAGATCCCATTGTTTTGATGTAAACGTGTCCAAAATCGGAGAATTGTCACTTCGGGAATCATATTTTCTGCAATGAAGTAAACCTTTTTGTGTTTTAGTGAAAAATAATATGATTTTTTTTGTGTGTTTTTGAGTTCTGAGCTAAAGTTGTCACTACCGAACCATTTGGTGTAGTTTCCGTAGAGTTCTGATTGTTTTAGTGCTGACAAAATGGAATATTTAGTCATTTGTTTTAATAAAGTAAACATAATTAAGGTATAGAGTCGTTTAAAGCAACAGGACTTTCGTCTAAAGTCCAAGATCAGTTAAAAACCCAAAATATGTTTCATCTCTGACTTGATAGAATCCTCCATGAACACTTTCCCTCCTTTCTCTCCTTTTGAGGTAAAGAGGACGGGGGTCTCCCTCACCGTGGGCTTGTTTGCTCACCGTTTTAAACCGAGTCCAGTCTGTTGAATGCATTGAATTCAGAGGCCTGTACTGAACGAAACAGTCCAGTGTTGTGTTTTTTACACTCCTACTAATCCGCATCACCTTAAAGACTCTCCCGGAGGTTATTTTTGGACTGTAGTATTTTTATTAATGCAGTATTTGTAATACAGCATTTTGTTTCCAGTATGGCCAGTGAGCGTGTGACACAGAGGATTTGCGCTACATTACCAGCCATTTGTGTTTTGGCGTCTACTATTAAAAGTCGACTCGGGCTCAGGGAGCACACAATACTTCTCATTACCGCTGGTGTTTGAAATGGGATTTTAGGAGGGAAGTCTGTTCACTTAACCTCGGCGAAATTATGAACACTTTACTGGAAAGACGTCGGGGAGATAAATCGGTCCTTGGGAAATGGCAAGCAATTAAAAGTATATTAGCTGTTCAAGGCCAAAAATAATTAAAGCTCTCCTACCATTGTGTTTTAGAAAATAGCTGCAGGCAGCAATCATAAGAGGTGCACCCAGTCAAAAGTCGCAGCATACATTAAGCGCTCTGCCGTGCCCCGGCCACAGTAGAAGCAGAAATGTGCTGCCTTCAAAGCGCCCCTTTGATTTCATGCTTTCCGTTTTTCCGAGTCATAGCTTCCTCTTTTTTTTTTACCTAGTGGGCTTAGAGCGTCTTGTATTACTGATTTTCCCAAAAAAAAAAAAAAAAAACCTGATTGGATCTGCATATTTAATCGCATGCTGGAAATTCTATCACACGGCCAGAACAAATGGAAGCGGAGCGCAGATGAATATTCCCTCGTCGACTCGTTACCGCCGTGCAAGGATACACAGATCGAGATAGCTGAGCCCACTGCACGCCGGCCCCCGAGGAAGCACAGCACACAAAGGAAAAGTGGAAAATCGTGGAAGAGTGAAGGGAAAAAGGCGACAGCTTAGTTTAGCTGAATAAACATAACAGGGAAAACTGATGTCTGGTTGAATATGGTTCATACGTGGAAATGAAGCTGCAGAAGCAGCCCTGTTTGAGGTCATGTTTGTGATGTCACATTTACATAGAACACTTTGACCTACAGCAGTTTGGCCCCACCTCTTCCCAGTGAGGTGACAGAGGGTGTTAACACAGATAACACAGATCAATAGAGAAAAGACAAAAAATGAATTATGATGGGCGCAGAAGCCCATATTCACCGGTCAGGCATAACATCATGACCACCTCCCTGTTTCTGCGCTCACTGTCCACTTTATCAGCTCCACTTACTGTATAGCTGCACTCTGTAGTTCTACAGTTACAGACTGTAGTCCATCTGTTTCTCTGATACTCTGTTACCCTGTTCTTCAGTGGTCAGGACCCCCATGGACCCTCACAGAGCAGGTGCTATTTGGGTGGTGGGTCATTCTCAGCACTGCAGTAACACTGACGTGGTGTTGGTGTGTTAGTGTGTGTTGCGCTGGTGTGAGTGGATCAGACACAGCACTGCTGCTGGAGTGTTTAAACACCTCAGTGTTGCTGCTGGACTGAGAACCAAAAATATCCAGCCAACAGCGTCCTGTGGGCAGCGTCCTGTGACCACTGATGAAGGACTAGAGGATGACCAACACAAACGGTGCAGCAGCAGATGAGCTGTCGTCTCTGACTTTACATCTACAAGGTGGGAGTGTCTAATAGAGTGGACAGTGAGTGGACACAGTGTTTAAAAACTCCACTCGAACCAGCACAACACACACTAACACACCACCACCACCACATCAGTGTTACTGCAGGGCTGAGAATGACCCACCACCCAAATAGTACCTGGTCTGTGAGGGTCCATGGGGGTCCTGACCACTGAAGAACAGGGTAACAGAGTATCAGAGAAACAGATGGACTACAGTCTGTAACTGTAGAACTACAAAGACCAGCTATACAGTAAGTGGAGCTGATAAAGTGGACAATGAGCGTAGAAACGAGGAGGTGGTCATGATGTTACGCCTGACCGGTTGCACCCCAACAGCATATATAATAAAAATAAAGGAAATTCTTAAATAGTATGTTTTAAAAAGCCAAAGACAAATGTAGAATATGGTCCTTATTGAGGCCGTTGAGAGTGCTGGTGCTAATGTGGAGCCAGGATTTCACCAGCCTGCCCGCTGCAGGCCTGTGTCTTCCCCACCGTTTCTGCCGCTGTCTGGAGTCCGTCTCGCTGCTGGACAAGTCTCAGCGGGCTGGATGTGCTCAGAGGCGCTTCTTTCCACTTCAACGGGATTTGTGCGGACGAGACGAGTGCTCGGCGAGCACCACGGAAACATTATACTGCCCCCCTGGGAGGCGGGATAGATCGAGGCTTTATCTGCTTTCTGATCGCGCCCTTGCCTGGCGCTCGCTTGTTTGTCACGGCTGCACATTTCAGAGTGGAAATGACATTGATATTTGTAAATATCAATAGAGAAAATGAGGGTTTCCAGGGATGGAAATGTTTTTTTGCTCATTTATGCGGTGGTTCTTGCTGGGAGGGAAAATTTTGCATATTGTTGGAACGTGCTGGGATGAGAAAAAGCAGAAACACCAGGCAATTTGATAAACAGGTGCTTGTGTACCTGCTGGGTTTGCAGTATGAAACCCTTTAGTGAAAATACTAGTTGTAGGGCAGCGGTGCGGCGCTCATTTATAATACACATAACGCTGGCCCTGCGTGGCCTACTGCTTTGCATGTCCAGTAGTGGTGGTTAAGCTTGGGACAGGGTCCAGAACCCTTAATGTATCATCAACCATCCATTCAGAGTCTTTATCCTCTTTAACTCACTGGGTGTGTTTTAAAGAGCTTTGCTAGGTCAGTAGTTACAGTAGTGCTCAGGGAATTAGCCGTTTTCCAGGTTGTCCCATTGTCAGTTTTGTCCAATTGCTGCATTTCGCCTTAAAAAATTGTGCCAGTCAGCCGTGCTGGAGTGGGTAATCGGGAGAGCCGGGAGATTTCTTGGTGTATCGACAGCATTGCGGGCCAAGTAATATGAGCTAATGTTTAAATTCATGCATATACATGCAAGTGTATATCTGAAGTCATTTAAGGGTTAAACCAGGTAAAGTTTATACTGTGGCTCTATTTAAGGTGGAATAGAAACTCCACCAAGAAAATTTGGCACAATGGTGTGAATCTGATACAACTAAAATGGTAAAATGGTAACTTTACAGGAGAAGGAAAAAACAGACTTTACGTTTAATGTGAGTCGATGGAACTGGACATTTTTTCCAAGTCATTTTAGGCACTTTCTTTTAGTCCTTTCATCATGAAAATGACATATAATGTAAAAGACAACAGGCATTTTCAAATTATGTCAAAAACTGAAAAATGTCAAAAATGGAGGTTTTGTTTTTTTGTGTGTGTGTGTGTGTGTGTGTGTGTGTGTGTGTGTGTGTGTGTGTGTGTGTGTGTGTGTGTGTGTGTTTTCTCTTCGACTCCAGTTCATTTTAACCAAGACTGCCCCAGAGCTGGTGATAAAGGAATACACCAGAGACTAAACCATCCTTAACCCTAGTTTACCCAGTTTTTACAGCAGCTACACTTTACAGTGATTTACCAAGTCATGTCAGCTTAGCTTGACAAGCAATTACAGCCGACTGACGTTTCAGTGCTTCTCACCATCAGACAGACGGTTTCACATGATGACGGGTGAGAGCAAACTCAGAGTGATGTACTGTGGAAATCACTACTGTAATCATATTTACATAAATTACATGAATTCATAAATCTTTGAAAAGAAACATTAAGAGATTTTTGCCGGCTCATACAACTTTCCCATTCCACCTTAAAATTCCACCTTAAATGGTGCAGCAGTTACTTTCATGATGGTGTGTAGGCACCAGAAAGTAAATGCAGCACCATTTAAGTTGGAACAGACGTTTCGAATGGCGGGAGAATAATCACCGTCGATTGCAACCTTCATCATGAAGAAAACGTAGAGTTGGGGTGCGGAGCGGTTGCGGTGTGTAGAGGCAGGCGTATTGAGTGTGTGTGTACAGTAGCGGGTGAGTAGCATTAGAAGTGTTTAAAGCTGCTAAATAAACAAACACACTCCTGAAACTCAGATTCTTTACTGTATGACACACTCCCCATCGAAATGGGCCTTGGGCCAGTTACGATAAAAAACAAACA
This sequence comes from Pygocentrus nattereri, assembly GCF_015220715.1. NCBI lineage: Eukaryota > Metazoa > Chordata > Actinopteri > Characiformes > Serrasalmidae > Pygocentrus > Pygocentrus nattereri. The sequence goes on from NC_051224.1 coordinate 39,067,159, forward strand.
AAAAAAAAAAGTTGACAAAAAAGTCAAAAGAGTCAAAGAGGCGATTTAAAGTATTTTGACTCTCGGAGTCATGGGACAAGGGTCGATCCCAACTCCCAGACTTGTCTACCTCAGAAGTTTATTTTTTCAAATTTTGAATAAAAAATTGACCAATAATAAAGATTTTTGTTTCAGCAAGGCGTGTAGTTGTCTGTAACTGCCACAGATGGCAGTACATTACACTTATAAAGACACGTTAGGGTTAATTTTTCAGTTATTTTAACAATTACACCTTCTTCAGCCTCAATTTAGCAACATTGGTTTTTAAATCAATTATACAGAATTCCAATTACCACAGACGGGCTCGTCCCCAGTCACGTGTGAAGGCTGACGTCATATTTTGAAGAAAAAAACTTATTTTTCTGCAATTTTATCTAATCTCTACATGACTATGGAATATATCAATTAAATGACATAAATAAAAAAATGCCAAATGAATATAAAATATATAATGAAAGTTCCCCAGGAGTCGTGTCACTGGTGTCACTGCGTAACTAAAACTCTTATTTTGAAATAAAAGTCACGCCGGTGACGTCACTTGACCTCCTCTGACCTGTTGTCTGAGGATCTATGGAGAAAAGCTCATGGTGAGTCCACTGCGTCTCTCAGTTCTCAGAGATCTTCTCATTCAGCTCATGATCTCATATGAAGCTTCTAGGTGACGTCACTGGTGTGACCGACTTTATTCTGAGGTCACTGTGAAAAAATAGAAACACAAATGGATTAAATTCCATATTTTAGTGGACGTTCCCTGATGGACAGCGTGTGGTTTGATCTTCTGTAAAATGCAATGATCATTAAAAAACGTCTCTGGTGTTTCCTTCATTATGTGGAACACCGATGACGACCAGTAACACCAGTGACTCCTATGGAGAGAGAAGTGGTCGTTTGTGTAGAACCACCCTAGTACAGATAGTACAATTGATAAATTTGATAAACATTCGAAACAAATACACATTTACCGCTTTTATAAACCCACACTCTTCCTTTGAGAAACAGACGTTTGCTCATTAGTCACCGGCAGCCCACAGCTGCCAGCTCTGCACACCAGGCTCGCTGGACGTTGTGCTTCAGCACCTTGCAAGATTTTCACGATTGGAGGCGTCTGTTAAGACCGAACTCCAGAGTTTCCTTTCGTTCTGGATACTCTAGCATGTTGTCAGTTCATTTATAACTGAGAATGAAAAGACGTGGCTGAGTTTATCGCGTGCTCTGGCGTGACGCAGTGAAAAACCTTCACCGCTTCCTCGTTCACTGACCAAACTCTGACCAAATTGCAATTTCTTGCACTGCTTACTGCTCTTACAGTGGGAAAACACGGCAGCATGCAGGGCAGCGGACCAGGATCTGGAACAGCTCTGCTGGCTCGGTAAAGCCGGCACCACGCTGACTGTATTCCGCTGCTGGTCCACCCTCGGACCACCCAGACTGTTCTGCCTACAAGAGCTAACTAGTGTTTGATCTCCTCAAACAGATTTACACAGCCTTTTATTTGGGACAATCAACTAAGAGGAATATCACAAACTACTGAGAGGAAAGAAATGACTAGGCCTAAGACAAACTGATTTTGTTGAACATGTTGCTGATGCTGCACTAGACTGGTTACAGCTGTAAAACTGGCTTTTTATGATGTTACTGAACTAAACTAATTTACAAAAGAAATGAAGGAAAAATAAGAAAATTGGACCTTGTGTGGAAAATGAGTGATGAAAACTGCCGCCTTTGTCTGCCATCAGTGGGCTGCCTGGAAAACGTTGAGCAAAAAGCCAGTGTCCGGCCAGCTTTCCCATCGGTGGGCCCACAGTGGCCTACTATCCCCTTGCTGTCTTGGAAAACGGCGTGGTTAAAGTAAGCTGACCTGGTTAGCAGATGATAGATGTCACAGCATCCATGTCACACATAATTCGATCCGTTTTTCAATGTTCCTGGTACCGCTGACCTGACCAGTGCCTGAATTTGTATTACATACTGATTCACCATGTATGGAATTAGTTGTCCAATCAAAACAGCCCTAGGGTATCTGGTGAGGGTGCATGTCCTTATTGATCAGTAAACCGGATCAGCATGTGGAACTGGAGCTATCACTGTGTGAAAGAAGCTGCCTTTATTGTTGGATGCACCGCAGCAGTTTGTGAGCACGTACATTCACCTCACTATCTAAATGCTTAGTAAGAAATGAACAGCCTAGCACGACCTCATCGACCAGCTGTCCAGGTGATGTTGTGGATGTCGCAGCATCCACCTCGCACATAATGCAGTCAGCTTCCGTCCAGTGCTCCTGGTTCCGTTGACCTAACCAGTGTCCGCATTCGTGTTACCTTCCGGTTCACTGTGTATGGAATGAAAACATAGCTGTTAATAAAAAAGCCCTGGAGTTTGAGGCATCTGTTAAAATTTGAGGCGTCTGTTAAAATTTGAGGCATCTAAAATGCAGTAAACGTCATTCTCACTTTGCGTTTGTCTTCTTCTTCTTTCGGCTGCTCCCTTTAGGGGGCGCCACAGCGGATCATCTGCCTCCATCTGGCCCTATCCACTGCCTCCTCTACTTTTACACCAACCATCTCCACGTCCACCTTCACTACATCCATAAACCTTCTCTGAGGTCTACCTCTTCTCCTTCTACCCGGCAGCTCCATCTCCAACATTCTTTGCCCAATATCTCCACTATTCCTCCTCAACACATGTCCAAACCATCTCAACCTGGCCTCTCTGGCTTTATCTCCAAACTGCTCCACCTTCACCGTCCCTCTGATCTGCTCATTTCTAATCTTTCTCACCTTGCGTTTGTATTAATTATTAATGGAATTTGTCACTCTACAAATCAAAATAAAAGCCCTCTCAGTGAAGTGTGGCAGCATGTCAGAATAAAAGCCCTGTGCCGGAGTGCTTTTCTAGTTCTAATGTGCTGGTAACTATGTAAGACTTTTAGTAATGTAACGTACGCTGTAAAAACTTTGGGTGATTTTGAGCTCAAAATGAGATTAAGATGTCTATAGCAAACAGCTGATGTCCATAGCCCTGAAATAAACGAGAAGAATGTGGTTTAATATGAAAAACTGAATTTTTTAAATTTTACAGATGCTCTTCAGGTGGGCAGCAGTTTTTTCTAGTTTGAGGAAAAGCATAACGTCACTGCGAGGCCCTTGGGGATCTCCACATTAAGCAGTGTCCTCATCCTTGTGAGAAAAGAAGAGAAAGCAAGGGCCTCTTTAATTCATTAGCAGGATATTAGGATTAACCGAGCCAAGTATAGCTAAATTAAAGTTTGGTGTAATACTTAATTTAAATAAGTGAACAATTGTGTAAGATCTGCCAAAAGCGGTCACAAAATTCCTCTTTTAAAAAGCCGTTAATTAGTAAAATGTCTTTAAACAGCTAGATCAACTTTTGGAACGAAGCTGATTCAATTGTAACAGTATATTTTATGAGTTAGACGCATTTTAAACCAAGTAGCGGTGCTCTGATTGATATCCTGAAGCCAGGTTTTGGGAGGAAATCTTCTTTTGGGCTTTGTTAGATCATATAAACATGACAGCATTGGGAAAACACCTATTTAGAAGAGAAGAGACGGAAGACGCTTTCTTGGCCTCTGTTATAAAGTTAAGAATCTATCAGTTCTGTCTGTTTGCCTTTCCCTGTCTGTGCGGCCTCCGTCATCACGCAGGCGTGTTTGAGTGTGTTTACCTCTCTGTGGCGTCCTAAACACTGCGTAACACACAGTCGCTCCTGGAGGCGCAGAGGCACAGATAGGCTTTCCTGATGATTCATGCTCATGCTTTCGTCTGCATGGGAGGAAGTTGAAAAGAGCGTTGCCTCTTCCCCAGCTAGTGCCGAAATAGCTGCTGATGAAAGCTGGCTCTCTCCCAGAAAGGTAAACTCCTGTCACTGTGCTCAAATCCAGCACAACACTGCGTTACATAATGTCCAAATAGAGCAAATGCAAATGCATCAAGTGCAGGTTTGAGAAAAGTGTGTGTAGTGCTTTGCATGTTAACTCCAGTCTGCATGTACTTTTAATAGTGCGGCTATGATGGATTAGTTCACTCTGCACTCATAAATGAACACTTATGATAGCTAATCAGTCTGTCTTTCACCAGCCCTCTGCAGCCTGGGGGCTTGAGGGTCTTGCACTAAGTGGTTTAAGCGGAATACACAAGTACTATTCACCTTTACTCCGTGCACATTATAAGCTGCGCTTTCCTTCAAGGTCCACTTTATGGGTGCACAATTGCAGGTTGTAGCTCATCTGCTGCTCCACGCCATTCATCACTGGTCAGGATCTCTAGTGTCCAGATATTATTTGGGCAGTGGCCTATTCAGCACGGCAGTGGTGATGTGGTGCAGGTATGAGTGTATCAGAGCGTATCAGCTGGGTTTTTTTTTACACACATCAGCGTTACTGCTAGCTTCAAAGTGGTCAGAATCTGACCATTGTAGAAGGCCTAGAGCAGCGGGGCCCAAACCCTGCGATGGGGGGGGGCAGGCGTGTTTGTGGTGGAGTGTGAGCCAGTTGTGAAATTACTCACAGTGAGCCTGATGACCGTGACTGCTGAGTTATTTCAGCAGAGGATAATGTATTTGATAAGGTATTGGATGTCAGTTCGCCTTAACGGCTGGGAGGTGGGAGCGGGACCAAACGTTTCAGTTACGAGTGGGAGGAGGATAAATGATTCCGATTTCTGTGGAAGCGGGTCTCAAAAAGCAGTCCCATGCAGACCGCTACTGGAGGAAGCAGACCAGGGCTGGAGACCACAGCTACAGACCGCCATAGCTGCTAATTAGGTTACGGCAATGCAGCCATGAGTAGTAATCATGGGGTGAAAGCACCACACACGAATATGCAGCATAATGGAGGCTTCTAAGCCTTTATACAGACAGAACATAAATGATGGGCAGTCAGAGTTTCTAAAACGACCTTAACATTTAATGGTGGACGTCTTGTCTGTGCTGACCTCCTGACCTTGGTATAAGTACCTGTCATAGCACCAGTCAAAAACCCTGGAAAGCATAATTTTCTCTTTCTATAGTCTATTATTATCATTTCCATTCAAACCCTCTCCTTGGAGATGATTTATAATGCCTCGGTGGTGCATACAGTCCTCAGTCTTGACCAATTCAGCAGTGACATTCAATACTACAAGTGCGGAATTTGTCTTGCCATCTACTTGTCAAAGCAGCGCAGCGCTGCATTCATTGTAATTAATATCATTAATAAATTCTTCACCATTGCATTACGTTAATTCTTGTTCACTTATTAGGCTTAATTTTGGAATTGCAGGGCGATGAGACATTCTGATTACAATCATGCTCCATCACACAATGATAAATGAGCAAATAATGAATCTCTGAACGTCTGATAAATGTGCCCGATTAGACGAAACGCAAGCGTTAGTGATCTATCAGAATTCTCTCAAATCGACCAGTCCGGCGTAAATATAGATCTGTAGCTGGACCGGTGGCAGGAGCGTTTCTGACAAGGTGCTAAATTTACTTTGGATGACAGAAATATCCTGGCTTCAGCTCCGCTTTTTTCTCGCTCCCTCCCTCTCGCTGTGTAATCATCAAAGTTTTAAGCTGGCAGAATATAGAAGAATTAAGCTGCTTGGATAACATTCTGATGAGCCCTCTTGCCGAGTCCTGCAAAGACGATTTGAATATCTTTGAGTATTTTCAATGTTCAGAAGAGCAGAATTGATTCATTAATGAGGTATTATTTGAAAGTTCCTATTTTAAGCGAAGGGGGCGAGGGTATTTAGTATTCAGAGACAGCCCAAGATATTCTTTTGGGCTCGTGCTCTTCAGCCCGAGCAGCAGCAGATAAACGGCTAGGAGAAAAAAAATGTAAATATATGCTCTTTGCATATAACCTGGTGAAAATAAGAGCAGCGTTTATCCGGAGGTTGCCTGCCTCACGGATCTCGAGCCAACTTTAAAGCCACGGATTTGAGTGTGAGCGAAAGGACGTCGGTGCAGGCTACAGCTCCGGGGCAGGAACACCTCACGCGGACGCGTCCTTCTGCCTGGCTCAAGGACGCTAAATCCTCCGAGAGCTGAGGTGCTGCATGTTTCCTTTACCATAGGTGTAAATGGTCAGTATGTTTCCGTTAAACCCCTAGGGGGCGCTGTGATGGCCAGCGGCGATAAAAGCATGTTGCAGTTTTATATGATCTATTTCCGATGTGCAGTTCATCATGTTGTGTTCTGTACCACACCTGTGTTTGTGAGTAGGAGAGATATTTTATAACTTTATTACAATTTTTGAATTTCCGCGAAACATTTTTGTCACATTTTTGTCGTTATTGCCATTGAAACGAATGGAAAAAGGTCAGACTTGAATTTGACAAAATCGAATGTGAAAGTGACTCATTTAATAACCAGTTAATTCAATTAGATACAGTGCTGTGAAAAAGTATTTGCCCCCACCTGATTTTTTTTTTTTCTATTTTTGCTAATTTGTCCCATTAGTTTCAGATCATCCAGCTGGCTTTAATATAAGACAGCGTCTTAAGCGTAAACACAAATGCAGCTTTTAAATGATAAGTACATTTATTAGAGATCGATGTATTCCAAACCTGTGTCACTCGTGTGAAAAAGTAATTGCACCCCTAAACCCAAAATCTGATTGGGCCACCCTCTGCAGTAACAACTGCAGTCAAATACTTGAGACAACTTGCAGTGAGTGTTGTGCATCACTGTGGAGGCGATGTGGCCGACTATTCTTTGTAGAATTGTTTTTAATTTGGCTGCATTGGAGGGTTTTTGAGCATGAACTGCCAATGTAAGGTCTTGCCTCCGCATCTAAAGTCAGGACTTCGATTCTTTTGAGCCATTCAGAGGTGGACTTGGCTTGGTTGCTTGATCACTATCCTGCTGCACTCGAGCTTTAGGTCACTAACTGACAGGCGGACGATTTCCTTGAGGATTTACTGATAGAGAGCAGAATTCATGGTTGTCCAGGTCCTGCAGAAGCAAAGCAGCTCCAGGCCATCACACTACCACCACCGTGTTTCACTGTTGGTATGATGTTCTTGGAGCAATGCAATATTAGTTTTACGCCAGATGTAACAGGACCCATGTCTTCCACCTTTGGCTCATCAGCTCACAGAATATTATCTCAAAAGTCTCAGAAGTCATCTAGATGTTTTTTGGCAAATATGAGATGAGCCTTTGTGCTCTTTTTGGTCAGCAATGGACCCGGTTTCTGTCCAGTGTCTTCCTTATTGTGGATTTGTGTGGCTGCGGGTATTTAGATGTTGGTGCCCTCTCAGATGTTTGTTTGGGTTCTTTTGTGACCTCCTGAATGAGCCGTTGATACGCTATTGGTGAAATTTCAGTAGGCCGGCCACCCCTGGGAAGGTTCACCACTGTTCCAGGTTTTCTCCAATTGTGGATAATGGCTCTCATTATGGTTAACTGGAGTCCCAGAGCCTCAGCGATGGCTTTGTAACCCTTTCCAGATTTCAGTGACTGCAGTGTTTTGCATCTGTGTTTGAATCTCTTTAGAATGTGGCATCATTTGCTGCTTTTAGAGACGTTCTAGCTGCTTCACATCTCCAGACAGGCTCTATTTAAGTGATGTTTGGATTCAGCAGGTCTGGCCATAATCATGTCTGGGTGTGGCTGGTGAAACTGAACCCTGTAGTCTTTGAAAATAACATTCTCTACAGTGAACACATTTCAATACACAGTTGCTATTTATTTGAGAAAAAAAGAAAACTTTTGCACAGACCATATTTACTGTTAAATAAAAAAGGCACATTTCAATTTTTTCCAGGCAAGTCGAAATTGTGCCCAACATTTTGAAGAAAGCTGCCTTGATGCATTAACTCATTTACACTTAGAGTGTATTACAGCTTTTGCAAGTCACCGTACAAAATACTAAATACTGCTTTTTAGTTGGAAAAAAAATGTTTGTGTCAAATTTGGAATAAAATGCGATTAATTGCGATTCACTGTGCTGAATAATGTGGTTAGTCATGATTAATTGTTTTAATTATTTGGCAGCCTTTGTAATTACATATAAATAATGCATTGTAAATTTATAGTTAAAATATAGCTAAACGACAACAACACCTCTAGGCTTTTAAGGGTTAAAGCCAATTAACTGTGAGAAATAAAGCGATTAATCACAACTATTTTGATCATTTGACAGCCCTAAGCACAGACCACATTACATAACATTACATTCTTTATATGTAATGTAAATCAAATGTATAGCAAAATAACAGTGATGCCTCTAGATCTCGAAGAGTTAAGGGGTACTTATTGCTGTGCTGTGGTCAGTACCGATCAGACAAGCGTGCCTGTGCTTAGGTGGACGGCCCAGCTGTGAGAATTGGACAACCGCTGAATATGTCAGCTGTGCTGTCTCTGTGCTGGGAGGGTGATGGCTACGCCGAGGGAAGTGAAGGCTAATCTTTCACTGGAGAGGAGTCAAAGAGCTGACACCTGAAAGAGAGAGAAAGAGAGCGAGTGGCACAGCCAGGGCGAGAAAGAGAGTCTGGTGGGAGTGTTTATGCATTTCCTTTAGTCTGATGGGCTCGGGCACTATCTTCACTCTCTGACATCTCGTTAATTCTGACCAATACAATATTTAATGAAGCTGCAAATTGCAAAGTAGGTCAGTGGAAGAAAACAAACAACAACAAAGGCATATGGCTGCTGCCGCCTTGCTGAATCCTCCTGGAACACGACGGTGACCTCAATCAGGCCTCAGTGGCTTTTGTCACTTGCGTCTGGCTTTTTCTCTTCTGAATGAGGCTGGCATAATGGAAACCACCGTCTTTTGCCTTGCCTCTAATACAGCACATTATGGGAGGAGAGGGTGCGAGACAGTGACAGCGGCCGGGAGTGATGGCCGAGTGTGTTTCGATGAGACGGCTCTTTCAGCGCTCGTGGCCTTTGATGGCATATTAGCGAGCCTTGCGTTTGTGCCAGGCAGTCGAGGTGGGGATCAGTCTCACTGGAGGTGTCTCTGCACAGTTTGGGGTGCGAGTCCTGGCCCTGGTCTGGCTTCAACATCCCGGCTCCTTTGGACATCCCCGCCATCCGCTGAGGGAGCAGCCGCAAGCTGGCTGAGCGGCTCCCGCCAACCTGCGAACCGATCTGAGATGATGCCCTGCGTGACCTTTGGGGTTTGAAAGTTGCCGTCACTACGGCAGCATCAGCACCAGCTTGCTGTCATTTGTTCTACTGTACGATGCCTCAGTGTGGAGACAAATTGATGAGTGTTGTTGAAATGATGAAGTCGCTGAATGCAAATGCACAATTTTCCAAATTGCAAATTACCTGCAATTTAGTTTTTTGTTTGATATCTATAACAGATCGTATGGCTTATAGTCCCACTTCCCACTTGGCTGGGCAGCTGTGAAGAGTCATTGTTTTTGTGATGCATTTATATATCTGCCTGTTCAGGTTAGAGCAGTTTAGCCCCGCCCATTCATGCTGAGGCTATAAGGAGTGTTTCGACCTGGACTGCTTTTTGAATGAAGCGCAGCCAATCAGAATAGAGATCATTTACATATGCCATTTACATATGAGACAAATATTACATATTTGTCTCAAGGACAAAATAGCAGAAACGGCCTGGTTAATCCTAAGGCATGGGTCCGCAACCCAAATTTTAAGAAGAGCCATTGTGTTCTGTAAAAAATAACATTTTATGTCCCTTTATTTAAGTAACATTTTAACATAAATATGTCTCAGTATGTCCTGGCACAGGCTAAAAAATATAAATGAAAGCACAGGCTTACTTGGCTCTGCTTTAGCTCAGGTATAACTGCTTTTCTTGCATCTACAGCAGGAAACGTTTCCACAACAGTGGAATAGTTTTTTGTAAAATGTCTCTCAATGTTCGGTTTTCCACGAAGCGGAAGTCAGTGTCTCGTTCACCAGCTTCTTGATTGAATTTTCCCGTCCCACCTTAAATCCTGTCTGCGGCACCAGACATTTAAGGTGGAATGAGAACATTGGTAAGAAAAGCTGGCAAATGAGAAGCTGATCTCAGCATTGTGACTTTTTAGTGTTTGACCGTTTCTCTTTGCAGATTAATCGTATCAGGAAACCGTGATTAGAAATGCAAGTAAATCCATTCGTCTCCAAATTATCGATGTCCGTCTTAAATCTCTCTCTTTGCCGTTTCGTTAGCTAATCGCTGGGCGAGACTGTTGTCTGTGTTGCTATGGTGACCAGCCGTCTGCGCTGATCTTCAGGGTTAAAGGGTGAATCAGCAGTTCTACATTAACTCCAGCGTTTAAGACCATTTACTGTTAAACTGTGTTGAAGGATCAGCAGAGCTTCATTTTACTGTAGAGGAGGATTATTTTATTATTACCTACTGATCTGATTCAGCTGTGGAGCCACGACAGAGCAGTAAAAGAGCCGCATGTGGCTCCGGACATCCCCTGAACCTAAGGGGATGAAGAGAAGTTTGAAAACGGTCATGTAGTAATGATGTAAGTACTTTATGGACACGATGCAACTTTTGCCCGCTTTCAAAACATCTGTGTTTTGCTTACATCACCAAACACCAGTGAGTGGGAAAAATTCCCAGCTCAAAAGACCCTCCTTGATACTGTGATTCACTCACAAATATGCTGCATTGACCTAATTGCAGAACAGTTTGTCTGGCAGGCTTATTTTATCATGTCCAGTCATACTGGACCAATCGCACTCCATTCATGTTCCATGTTCGCGTTTAACCATGGGCGAAACCTAATTAGGCCTGCCAAACCAAAAGTGAGCACAACATCCTTCTGAGCCCGAAGCGTTTGCCTTGACTTCTTGTAAAGTTAAATTTTCTTCAGACGTTCAGAAAAAATCGAACCAAATTAGAGATTTTATCATGCCTAAATTTGTCGCCTAATCGAATCATGAATCATTGTGCTCCTGCTACACCTGGCCTATTTACACACCAAGACAAACCGCGGACGCGGCCGCTGTTGTCAAGTAGTCACACCTTTTCCGGAACATCTATTTGTTCCAGCTCGGCTATCTCTTTTTTTAATCTCTCCTGTCACTTGTGTCCCCGCAGAGCAGTGAGCAGCTTTATAGATAAAAGGGACGTTTCATTTTTAGATTAGCAGAGAAAATAACTCCTATACATTGTGATGCATATCACAGCCGCGTTTGAAGCGTGAGGCGTGTGCTGATGTGGTCACGCACCCGCTGCTTGAAGACGGCTTGTGATGCATAATTTAGTCCCTCGAAACTTGATGGCGCTTTGGCGCCCCTGTTTACTCTGACGTTTTAAACACACTTCAGAGTTCCGAGACAGACCCCGGAGGGCGCAGAGAACTCTGAGCACTACCTGAAACGCGGGACGGGTTTTTTGTAGGAGTTTAAAAGCCGTTCCTACTTGGGGGACACAAAAGGAGGGACCCAGGGGGCTTTATCGCTTGTTTCATGGTGTTTGGATGGAATGAAGAAGCTGCCTGCACTCCAGTGCCTGTTGTACGTTTATAGGATGTTTGAATTTGCTTCTCTTAATGCAAATAATCAGGCTCACAGCAAGAGGAAAATGGGATTCCTGTCGCCTTCCCTACGTCGGCTCCTCCGTCTTGTAAACGAAAGCGCTGCCTTTTCATTGTCTTGACCATAACCTTGACATTTCTGGAAACAACAGTCCGCCGTGCCATCTTTGCTCCTTACGGGCTGCCGTCTGCTATGTTAATGGGAGCGACGCACTCTGGGTGTGAAATTTTAATGTGTCATTTTGGCGATAAAGGTGGTTAAACAGTCCTGGGTTATTTCATTCGAGGCAAAGCCGATGAACAAACACGAGGCGTTTTCTCATTATGCTGTACGAATTGACTGAGAGCCGCGAGGGGGGTGTCAAGTAGGAAGGGGGAGAGATGCCGTTTCTTTGTTATCACTGCCATCTCCTGGCCCAGAGTGATCACTTTTGGGCTAGGCTGGCTCCTTTATCCTTGCTGAGCCTGAGAAGGATACAGATTGAGAGAATGACAGTGAGAGAGAGGGAGAGAGAGAGAGAGGAGGCTTGGTAGTATTACATTATCGTCTTGGAGTCATGAATGCTAATAAAGGAGGTAGAGTGCGCTTGCTGTTTTGAGTGCCTTCACTGAATACATGCATAATGTTTTTTGATAACCGGAGCACAAACGTTTGTTGTGATTTACAGCCTCAAGCTTCATATTGGCGGGTTAATTAGAGGTACAGTGTTCTGCACTGTTCTGCAAATGGCCTGGATGCGTTTTAAAAGGGAAGCAGATGCACATGCGTTTTTCCACAAAGCTGTGCCGTTTCAAGAGCCCTCCACATTCCAGATCAGCTCTCAATTGAGTATTTTCTTGTGTGCCGCGGCTATTTGTGATGGAAAACTGTCAGTGTTTCACGATCCACGGGATCCGTGGGGTGTGAATAGCATCTGCAGCTCGTCTCCAAAACATTCCACTCCATCTGTCGTCAACAAGTCGATTAATTAAAAAGGAAAACATTCTGCTTGATGCTGATCAGCCAGCCTCCGTATGATGCGGGGTAGTGGGTGGGAGGAGGGGGTGTTCAGCTTTCTTTGAGGGGGGGTCTTACTGTTCCCCACCTTCCTGACTTTTTGAGTTACGGCCACCTTGCCGCTGAACGGCATGCTTGATTGCGACGTTGGCACAGAGGGCATGGCTAACCATCAAAGCTGCCCTTTCTGCCATTTGCATAGTGTTTAAGGTGATTCGGTGCCGGCGAGCTTGGGAGCTGTAAAACGCGGCGAAATTACTGCTTGCCGACTTGAAGTGGAAGGCATGTCAAGATGTTAATGGCGTGGCGCGTGACGCTGGGACAATTGATATTCCGGAGCGCTCCGAGAGGTTAAGCGTGTTAACAGCGGAAGCTTTCCCTGCCCGAGCTATTTGCAATAACATTGCTCATAAACATGTGTTCATTAATCGAGGTGGGGTCACGGAGGTGATCTCCATATTCCGACAGGCAGGAAAAAAACTGTTTATGAAAATGAAAGAAAAAAAAAATCAACTCTGCTCCGCAACTCGTGCCAAAGTAAAGTGCACCTGCTCGGCCTGAATCGATCTGTTCTTAAAACAGGCAGGTAGAGATGGCAAATACAAATACAAGCGGACGAGGCCTTTTGCCAACATGAGAAATACATACCGGTTAACTAATGCCCACCTGCCTCTTTCCCAGGATCCAAAACACTGAGACAAGCAGCTGCTACCATGTTGAGTAAAAGATGGATGTTGTACCTTTGTGCACTCATTGCCTTTAATCTCCGCAGCTTGCTGCTTGGGATTAAAAAGCAGGAGGACTGGAAGTGCTTGATAGACTGTATTCCTCCCAAAGCCTGACAGCGAAGTGTGTTTGGCAGCAAACATGTGAGTCCGGGCCAAGGCGCCACTGTAGCCGGGCGCTGGGAAAAGCTGTAAGGGATTTTTTCCCCCCTCCTATTTGTGTGCGTAAGAATAAGAATAATGTCTGTCAGGCTTTGCATCTCACATTTCAAAACACTCTGCATCTCCCAGTCGCTTACAGCCCTCTCTTTCCGAAATAGAGGGATCCTGATTTGTTTATCCGCAGCGGCGTTATGTACAGAACGAACCTGGTCCGAGGAGTCTTGCCGGGTGTATTTTGAAAGCGGTTTTGAATTCTCTGAGGCAATAAAGTGGTAGATATGGCTGAATCCTGACAAGATTTGTTCGGAATCGTCTGGGGGATGCAAATTGAGAGATAGTTACTGGCGCAGAAAATCTTCGGCTCAGCCAAGATGGAGTAAAACACGTGACCAACCGGCGGAAGGGTGGGTGGGTGGGTGTCTGTGAGGGTGGTGGTGAGGAGGGAGGGTGGCTATCTGGAACTCTTAGAGCTCAGCATGGGATCAAATGTGATGTGAACATATGCCAGTATTGACTGAATATGTGAACGGCCGAGAGCACTGTTTAACATTTTAATCCACAGAGGTTTAATTTGTCTTGAAACTGACAACAGATAGGATCGAAGGGTTGAAAGTGAGCTGTATTCTAATGCAGCCTGGCTCGCCCACAGCGCTGACACTCCCGACGCTGTCTGTGCCTTAAGTATGCACGGGTTATTGACGGATCAGGGGGTGAAAAATACCCAGATGTCAGGGAATGAAGTTGAGGACTGTGGCGTACGGCGCACATACTGCTTAATTCTAAGCCTTAGCTGGGAACATGTACCAGCCTTTCGGTGCGGGTGCATGTAGTTCATCACTAGAATCGCTTCCTGCGATGATTTGAAGCAGATTGGGCTTATTAGATTATTAGGTATGTAGTTACTTGCAGAAGATCATCAGAGGTCGCCCTTTTAGGCAGTCACACTACATGCTTCATCATATTTGATGTGATATAAACACCCATTTGTATTATTGCAGTGTACTGTACATGACAGTCTCACACACCACACAGTACTGGAGCAGACTACTGGCAGTGGGAGCTCCCCACTGACCAGTTCTTTAAAATGCTGAAGCTAGCCACCAGGGGGACCAAGAGATTTTGCTGGTGAGGCTGAGAGTCTTGCATTTCTTACACTGCAGATGAGTGAGGCATGCTGGATAATGTGGGCTTGACTTTTACCCAGGACCCTGTGATAACATTCACACGGCATAGAACAGTAAATGAAAAGATTTCTCTTTCGTAACGTGGAAATATGCATTTGGGTTCATGTTTGGTGGTTTTGTAGGTGGCATCTCACCTTGCAAGCCCCTTTCATTAACGCTTTCACTGAGTTCAGGTTTAAAAGGATGTACTCGTTAACCTCCGCTTGCTAGCATCTGCAAAAGTGATCAATACAGGGTAAACAGGCCAGCCACTTAGCGTTGAATAGTCTCGCAATATCAGTTACAGGTTTTAGGATTTCAACAACAGCGTGGGGACCAGACCGAGTTCATTTGACCTCTTTGTAAAAGTCATTATATGCACTATGCCTGCTTTGAATGGCCTGTCTGGTCCTTTTTACCTTTCCTTTCTTTTCTTTATTATTTTATTTAGTCTGATTGAATTTAGACACAGCAATGGTGCTAACCCTAGAAGTGTGAAGGCCAGAGCATCCCCCTTCAGATGCATGTGAATCCAGCCACCATGTCTTTTCGAACAGCTCTCTGGGTGGCCTTGCTTTAAATGCCACCGTGCGAAGCTTCTTACCAGCAGGATCACGGCCAGAGAGTGGATTACAAAGAACCCGAACCTGGATCTCAGTTGCACGGCGAGCCTCTGGACTGCTAAAACACACCATTGCTGTCTTTAGATGATCATCCTTAGGTGCAAAGCTGACAGGCGTACTTTGAGATATTGTACCCTTCTTGAGCAAGACTGTCTCACATTGCGAAACGTGATCAAAACTTGGTTACTACCCTTTTTTAAAGCGCTTGACATTTCGCCTGGACAAATTAATGGCATAAACAGCCCTGAATGTTCTCAGTCTGCAGGCAAAACTAACAAATGTGTTATTGAGTCAAGACCCGGCCTCTCCTGCCTGCTTCTTAAAGCGAGTCATTTGTGCGGCACTCAGCTCCCGAGATAAGGGATCACAGTGTGGCGGCAGATAAGCAAATGACGGGAGGAAGTTCTTCAACAACAGCTGGATTAAGTGAGAAGGAGGGATGAAGAAGGGATGATGGAGGATAAGTGTGGCAGGAGGAGATGAAAGAGGCCCATTTGAAGTGTCAGCGAGACATTTGAGGGGACCTGGGAGAATTGTTAAACTGCCTTTATTTTACCAAGAGCCCCTCTTTCTTTCTCTCCCGCTTGCTTCCACTCTCTCTCTCTTACCGCAGGGGGGAAGAGAGAGAGAGAATCTATCAGGAGTGCCGGTTGATGACCGCACTGCGTCTGAGAGGAGAGAGGCAGAGAGGGGGGAGAGAGAGACGCAGTTGTCTTTGAAGTCTAGAGCTCGACTTCAAGGCGGAATGAAGAGAATCCTGATGATGTCAGTTCCACTCCAAGTGAAGGGGAGGGCGGCGGCTCAGATATATATTTACAGTTACTTTGCATTTCTATAGCTTCCACTCTACAGATGCCATAGGGATTATGCTAATGCAGAGCCGGGGCCATTAGAATAGTCTGGCACTCTGAGCCCAGCTCCGCTATCAGGGGCTCTCCTCCTCCTAGCCCTGCGCGCCATCAGATGGCACTAGAGGATCAATTTGCTAGCAGCTTGTTGTGCGTGCCAGGCAGAAAACGAGAGGAGACGAGCCACTGCTGTTTGTTTCAGCCTTGTCTGGATTAGAGAAATGATGAAATCTCGCAGGTCTCCCTGGACTGAACATGTAAAACGAGAGCAACATGCTTCCTCGCAGCATGCCCTCCTTTGACTCCGCCAGGTCTCGGCTCGGGAAAGAGTATTTTTCGAAGCACCTGTCTCAGGATAGCTCGTGCTTTTTTCCCCCCTTGATGCATGCTGAATGATTTCAATCCTCCAGCGATTCGCTTCTGAATGCCTGGACTTGGAAATGAGAAATGCAGACTGCAGTTTCTCGAGGCCCACAAGTTTCTTAGCATCCCTGATTCTTTAATTACATGCATTCGCCGTGAATTTGGATCATTTGTGTAAATCAGCTGTTCCCTATTTGCAGAGGCTGTGCTAAAAATGGTTCGGGCGCCTCCATCCTACCTCTTTTAGTATGAGCTTGATTGGGATGTGTGATGCAACCCCTCCATGATGTTCTCTCCCTGCCTGGAAGAGGGAAAAACAGCTCATTTTAAGGAAGTCTGGCCCACTCTTTGGCTGCTTTTACCCACTAATGTCTTTCCTATTCGCCCACACATGCCCATCTAGGCCATAGATCCATTCTGGCTATATATAATGCAGGAGCTTCTGCTCAGTGTGAAAGTGTCTGGCCTCAAGCAGACCCTCAGCCTCTGTCCTGCTTTGGGCACCAGTGACTTTCTCATCAGTTCATGACCTGACAGCTCTGCTACTGGTTTGTGAGCTGTTTTTTGTTGAGATTTCTGCAAGAATGACTCCTAAAATGTGCTCTGAACTTTATCCGAGTCATACTAATATGTTTTAAGCTACATGCACAACATTCTGGCATCAGAAGGTCCTTGATGGACAAGCTGTCCTTATTTATCACATTAGGACATTTTAGGAACCATTCATTAAGAAATCCAGATAATTAAATACTTCTGTACAGAAAATTCTGCCCTGTAAAGCCTGAAATGATAAAAGTCAGAGTTGTGGCATCTGAGCAGATTTTGCAGAGGTTTTTCATACTGCTTTACATATTACTGTTAACAATTTTAAAAAGATGGTCCAGGTGGATGTTTTAGAACTTTACTAATGAAGATATGATGACAATCGTATTCGCTGACATCCTCCCTTACCAAGTTTGAGCTCGATCATCAGATTCATCCTCTGAATACGATTGCAAGATTGCAAATCCTGTTAATATTGAGCTCTTAGATCTCTCTTAATACAGTGTTTATTGTGTTGTAAGGTCTCTGCCATGCCAGGCGAACCCATGATACCACTTGCCAGTTTGTTGTTTTGCTCCTCGATTCTTGTTTTGTGAATTCCTTACACAAAGCACTGAGAGAAATACTCCATAAGATTTGCTTGCGGCTGTGGTTGCCTCCCTCATGTGCCACACTGTCGGTGTTATGGGCCAGAACGATGCATTCTGAGCCCAATTCTCTCATTACAGAGATAATAAACCCAATCTCATTGCATGCTGTCTGTGAAATTATGTATTGATTTACTCCAAATGCCCATATTCTGAGCTAGTCTGTAAAATGGTCTCATTTTCTATGCATGTTGGGGGAGGCCATGCGGGTCGCTGCGTGTTGACTGGGGCAGATTTGGCGCTAATAGAGGAATCAAACAGAGGAAAGGACTGTTTGATAAGGTTCTATGCAAACACAGGTCTCGGCTGTTCCCGAACAGAAGAGGAGAAGAACGGGAGCCCTAATAACCTTTTCTCCCCCCTCCCCTCAACGTTTTCCTTTGGGTAATAAGAAGAGAGGAATGGCAGTAAAATGTCAGAAATATCACAAGGAACAGAAGATCTGAAGCATTGCTTAATGAAAACCTCTGGCCAGGAGCCGTGTGCAGCAGAGAAGGCTGCCAGCATGGCTGGGCTGCGAACAGTCATTTCTCACTGGCCACGCAGTAGCATTCCATTACATGCACTCGCTCTCCCCCTCTCGCTCCCAGTTGCTGAAAGACACAGTAACACGAGTGAAAGAAATAAGGTAGCGAAGTGGCCATAATAACACTTTTCTTTCTATTGTTGTCTGCAGGCGAAGAAAGAAACCGAAGATTAATGTGCGGCTCAGGGTGGTGCGGAGCGGCCCTTGAGCCAGGCCTTACCCATCAATAGCCACGGACACAGATCAGAGTCATTTAAATGATCACTAAGAACAAGAGCCAATTAACCCAAGCCTCTGCAGCACCTCGCAGAGACAGGCTACTTTCAGGCTGGCCCTGAAAAAAAAAGAGGGGAAAAAAGGGACTGAAATGTGGCAAGGCTCCCTGATTGCATAATTCCATTAAGGATCGGAATTAATTGATTTGCCACAGGCCTCCAATTTCATTAACGGTACACAATGCCTAAATTTCGCTTCCCCGAAGGATCTGGCCCTTTTAGCACTCCGTCTGTTACCTGCCTTAATGCTCGGGGACCAGAGGTCATGAGAGGCCAACAATTGCGCCGACTCCAGGACCTGCTCCATCCTTTAAAGAGCTGGCACACATTCTTGCTGAAAGAAACCACTTTTTCAATTACTCAGCCATCAGCTGGCTCCGGAGCAGATAATCGCAGGCTTCATAGCTCAGGCTACCATCTAAATGTCAGCTAAATAGAGCGGCCGCACCATGGTTAAAACCACCCATTGAGAACTGAGGTACCTCTACTGCACTGTAGTAGACCATCAGACTGTAGGAGGGTTTTTTCCCTCTAAATCCCCAAACACTTGCCATTTTTCCAGGAAGCTCTCGTCTTATATCATAGAGACTATCTGTCTGTTCGGGTTGGAACCGCATTACCGTCGTGGCAGCCTTGGAGCTACAAAGCTGTTCCCTTTTCTATGGGAAGGATTGTGAAACAGTTTTTAGTAACAACACAGAAAACACACAGTTTAGTTGTTGGAGTGCTTTTTGTTTAGTTTTTTTGCAGGTAGAGAAATCCCTGTTGCCTGAGCCTGACAAACCGAGTGCACTTTTTGCTCTAAGTAAGAACTCTTTCGCTGCACAAGCAACGTTGGGTTCTAAAAACATCTCCAGTGAGAACCCTTCCAGTGACCCTTGGTGTAGGCTCAGCCATGCAGGCTAGAGGTGCATGTCTTAAGTGTCTTTTCCTTGCTAATTTATTGATTCTGGGTTATGGATATTAATGAATTTTGCATCATTACACCGTGATCCCCAAGCAGATTTCCATCAGCTTCTTCTTGAAAATTGTTTCCCACCCCAACATAGTGCAACATGGGTCCACAGAGGGTCATGACGAACAGCCTAATCCATGCTCCTAGAGCCTCTTCCTTCGGCCCCATTATGTTATATCTCCTCAAATAAGCAGAGACAGAAAGGTAATGAATTCTCCCCCCAAGTGAAATGGAAAGATTTTCTATTTGCCAGACACTTTCTTCCGCTTTTAACTCTTTCAACTGATGTGGAGTGGACCTTCGGGGGTGGGCGGCTGGAGCGACTGACTGATAGCGGACTGCAGCGAACAATCAGGGAAGAGCGAGTACCATCTGTCTCTGGTGAGATGAGGCTGGTCTGCCGGCCAGCGTGTAAAACACAACCCATATACGTGGCTGTCCGTGCCCTAAAATTGGAATCGAGGCGCACCTTTGAAAACTGTATTGAGCCATATCAGGCAATACAACCAAAATCAATATACCCCCACTGCTGGAACTGGACTGGAGCAGCGGCTGCCGGGCCACAGACGGAGAGGCATTTTCAGACGATGCCTTTTTTTTCGCTTTTCGCAATCAATCCGACGGGAATGGGAATGGGTGGCCGGCTCGGAGGCTCCAACGACATTTTTCCACACTCGGCCCCAGCCACTGCTGAACAAGCCCGGTGTGAACAGCTACGAGTTGACATATAGCCCAATCCCATTTGCTGTCCACAAAGGCAAATGTGAGAGTCCTTTTTGCTCCGTCTTGCGGCAGTGGCAGCTTGAGGACAGTGTTTCAGGAGCACTAGTGCATCTTGTCCCACAGACTAATAATTTCCAGCTAAGCAACCTGTAATAGCTGCCCTTTAGTGAGTGGCCACAAAATGTGGTTTCACTTGCGTTATTGAAACATGCATCTTTTCTTAGACTCTGTCATAGATTTTCAAGTGTACCCACTGGGCTAAAACAGGTTACCCTTTGATCAAAAGAACTTGGACAGAAGCAATCCTCAGAGATCATCACCTGGGATTAACTTGAACAGCAAGAACTGGGCTGTGGATGGATAGGCATCTTTAGGTAGTGGCTTTTTCTTGTTTTGCTGTGTGAATGGCCGTGGGTGGCTGGCCCAAAGCCTGAAACTTGGCCCCAGTGATTACCGACCTGCCCCCGTGAACAGCTACAAGTTGACGCGTAACTCAGTCCCATTTGCTGTCTACAAAGCCAAATCTGAGAGTTCCTGTTGCTGCATCTCAAGGCGGATCCTGATCGGGTGACCGTGCTAGTCGATTAGAGCTGCACTATGTAAGATTTTTTTGTTAAAATTGAAACTTAAAATAATGTAAAGGTTAAAGGTCTTTGGTTGGATTTCACTGGGAATTTTTTGGACCATATTTTTATCTATTAATATCACATGCAGAGCCTCAACAGTTTGAACAAATCAACATTATACTGATAAAGATATGACGGCGATAATAGACAGTTTACTCACATCTTCTATGTTGTTCACGGTCTTGACTGAATATTCTTTAAACATGCCTGCAATCATCTGATTCATCTACTCGGGGAAGGGGACAGCAACCGTTGTTAAATTTTCTTCCGTTTCTTGCATGCAGGTGCTCATTCCTACCAGAGAGGGCTCTAAATCCCCAAATCAGAAATTACATCAGGTTTTGGCTGCCTCTGTGCAGGTTGGGAGGTGATTGTGTGCACCTGTGCTCCATCAGCAGAGTAGATGAGAGTAGGGCATTGCTTTCCCAGTAGCAGGAGGGCCGGGGGGGGTCCTCAGTGGCCCTCTCGGCTAGGGACTTTCATTACAGGGAAGTTGTCTTGAGTGCCACTGCTCTGCGACGTATGGTGCTCCCACTGTCCCCTGGGACACCACCGGCAGGTTTACACTTCTGTTTTTTCTTTTTGTCCTCCTTTACCTGCAGCATTTTCCTAAAAGCAGGCTTTAAAACCGATGAATCATTCTCTAACATGCAAAAGCATGCGTAAGTCCTGTAAACCTGCATGTGTGGAAGACAAAAAGACTTGGGCCCAGTCCTGTTTGTTCTTTTTACCCCACCCCTTGTTTTCAAGTGTCACCCTAAATGGTAGTGGTTGAAATCTTGCCCTATGAAGTGGGACCCTCAAATAAAATAAATAAATAAATAAAATAAAATAAAAACATTGCTTCATTGCTACTACACTGCTCTGTGGGCGACCCTGCCCGTCTGCAGGGACAGCAGAGGAGGGGAAAGTTCAGCTCCTCACTGCTGGGCTTTAGTTACATTTAGGGCATCATACGCCTTCAAAGAGGGGGCGATTATTTATTATCACCCCCCCTGATTTTTTGGTGATGTGAAGCTGAGCTCCAGCTTCTTGTTTGAATTTTCCCATTCCACCTTAAATGGAGCAGCAGCATTTTGCCGCTTCAGGTGTCAGAACTGCTGGACTATTTAAGGTGGAACGGGAAAGTTAGCTAGCTCGATACTGAGACATCAGCATGCTATAAGTGATTTTTTATGCTTGTTACGAGGAAAACAACCATAGTACATTGAAACAACATTACCATCTTATCATCTTACTTTAATGATATTTTTTAACAGAAAATTCTCACATTTGTGGGTTTCTTTGGTCTCTTGTTCAGCCAACTAGCCGGTTTTTCTTTATTTCTCATCTCTCTGTTTGGAGTCTCTGAAAAACCTCCATTTGGAGGGTCATGTAGCCCCAACACTTCGCCCCACCCCTAGACATGAACACGTGAAACAGAGGGCTGAGGGCTCAGTGGTGGGGGTGAGGGCTGAAGTGGGACTGGGCCTTAAGGATCCTATCATGCTCTGGGCTGATTGTCCAGTGGCTAGTTATGAGGTGCTGAGTGTCAGTGCAGCTGTTGTGCTTTCCTGCGAGACAAGTCTAAATTGCGTGTTGTATTTTAGGTTTGAGCAAGACTTTATGCTTATGGCTTCAAGCTTTCAGCTAGTCCTGTTCCAGTTCACCAGTCCTAACCACCAGTCTAAACGAACGTCCAGAAAACCTGCCCAAACAGAACCCGTGCTAAAAAGATAACTTTGTATTTTATCTAAAGTTGGGTGTGGCGTCTATGTAATCCATTCTTTTGGATTCCCACTTCTTTAGGAACTAGAAGATTGCCGGCACATTCAAAGAAGACATTCCCTAAAGAATACAATATAAATGATAATCAGAAGGCATTGCTCGCCTAGCCTGAAGACATGTACAACGCAAGCTTGAATCAGGACAAGAAAAACAGAAGATATCTACCTGGCTGTCCATTCTTGGTGGGGGCGACTCTTTGAGGTCAGGCAGGCAGTGTGATTCGTCTCGTCCCGTGTATGTTGTTGCATCGAACGGCTCCATTTCCCCACTTCAGGTTTGCCAGGTTTTCAGCTTGGTGCATGGCTAAATCACATGACCTCCGGTGCTTGTGGCATGTGCAGGCCTGTTAAAGAGGCTCATGCTGTATGCAGAGGTTTAGTAAAGTGGTCAGAAGTTATGGTTTATGTGTGTTCATGATGTTTTGGTGGAATATCATGTTAGATATGGTACTACAAAGAGGTTGTACTGACATATTATGTAGATTTTTAGAGGTGGTGGCTAAATATATGTGCTCATGTTCAGCTACAGTGTGGCGTCCCTGGTCATCAGATTTCAGCACTAGTATCAATATGCCTAAACATGTGGGCCACTGCTTTAGAATCGTCAACCTAATTTGCTGCTAAAAGCACACGCAGTTGTGAATCTTCGTGCTCTGCCGAGCAACATGAAGGCATGTGACCCATTTCGCACTGGGGTTCTAGCTTCTTTGTGGCCAGCAGGGGGCAGCAGGCAGCTGTGCAGGCTGCCTCCTCAGGAAAGGCTTGCAGTTAATTAGTTTTTTCTCCCTTATTTTTGCACTTACACTGGTCATTTGGGAATGCCATTTTCTTCATCACAGTATCGTGGAGATCAGCAATTATGCTGAAGCAGTGAAATCTTTTTTTGGCCAACTTCTCCCCCCCTCTCTCTTCTCTTTCCTTCATTTTTTATATAAGCTTATTCCCCTTGAAGTGAACTCGTTATAGATGCTCTAGTTGTTGTGGTTAGACAGGAGATTATTAAAAGGATACATTATTGAAGAATACCAGCTTTTCAACTGTGTGTGTGTGTGTGTGTGTGTGTGTGTGTGTGTGTGTGTGTGTGTGTGTGCCTGTTCTCCGTCTTTTTTGGAGCAGGCAGCCGTCCAAGCCGTCCCCTTTTGCCTCTGATTATTATAGTAGCGCTACAGTGGATCTATAGGGGACTGGTCTTGCTCCATATTACTTTTATAGCTCACGGTTTCCAGTGGCGCATGTCGTTATCGCTCGCAACCTGGATCTCGGCCAGCGGAATACATTAGAATGAGGAAAATATAAAAAATATTGATTTATCATTTATAAATCCGAGTTGATGCATTGATTGCAGTGCTGGAGGCCTTCCAGACCGACAGTATTTCTCCACGTTTGGGCCGGAACAGCAATGACATCATGCTGGCATAATTAATAAAGCAAATTCGGTTCAGAGCAGACATCAACAAAGTCGTAGTTTCCTGATTTTAACACTGTTTTAGCCGAAAGGCGTTTTTTATGTTGGTGGTCATTTGTTCATGTTTTAGAAATAAAGGTTCTGTGCAGGTACGTTTTTTGTTTATCAAGGGAAAAACAGTTTTCCGGGTGAAAAGTTGGTATTTGTTCCTTTTCATAACCGAATGATTTAAAACAGAGCAGTAGAAGAAAAGCCTGGAGGCGGGGCCGGGTGTGTGGAGTCGGTCCAGCTTAGAACACATCATTTCAGTGGATTATGGTTCAGTTCTGTTCCCTGACTGAAGGCACTGAGACGGAGCCTTGAAGGTCCCATCCCAGAGACAAGAGGGGCGCTGACCCGACGACAGTTTAGTACCTTTATTTCTGAGAGTGTAGTGTAGATTCGTAGTATCTTCTGCTGTGAACGCCTCTGGAACAGACAGCAGACGCTTCTCAAGAGACGGTTGAAACAGCAAGCTAGACCACTTATACATTATAGAGGCCGGAAGTGCCTGTGAATATAAATATCTAATCGCCATCCACTGTTTCTAGTGAATAGGCAGTGGATATGCCACCGGCAAATAGGTCACAATGAAGCAAAGTCTTACTGTGCGCTGTATCTACAGCAGGAAATAAGCACACTTGAATAGATTTTGAAGGAATCAACCATGCGCACTATTGATGTGCCCTATTGGATGTTCTCACACATTCCTACGTTGTATATCTCATATTGCACGGCCGAGATTCGGAATAACTTTGACCTCCACACTTTTTCAAAAACACTAAGATTAAATCAATGTTCGTCGTAACGCTGGCTTCAGGTAGAATTGATGTCTTCAGCCCGCACTTCAAGGAAAAATGCTGCCTGCACAGTTTTTTTTTCCTTCTTTTTTTTTAGACAGGAAGAAGGAGCCATTGGGAGTGAAAGGAACAAATTTACGGCAGGCCGTTGAATTTTCCACTAGAAAAATTTCAATAAGCAATCATTTTTTTGCCTCCGCAGCAACCTTTGTTGAGCCTGGCGACGTTAAATTGAAGTAGGCATGTGGAGAATTTAGCACAGGTGCTGGACCGCCGATGCCATTCAGCTGAGCACTTGCAGGCCTTTAATGATTAGCCGGTAATGTCTTACACCTATTGCCAAGCTAAAAGCGCTTGTTTACCACTCTCATATAGTGAGACCAAGGAGCCAAGTGACCTTAGCGTTGTTTGTTTGTGAACAATTCATGAATAAAATGGCTATACTTCCTACCAGGACACAGCAAATTAATTTCACGCGTTAATGAGTGCAATATTGATCCAGGGCTCATGCACCAAAAGAAATGCGCCTCACGTTTGATATCCGAGCCCAAAACTTGTGAATTGTGCAGTGGTATCATTCTCTCGTAATGAATGCGCCATTTTTCCTTCCCAACCCATCACATTTGCTTCCTTTGAAGATTAGACTCGTAATTATTCTATCAACATGACAAATGAAAAATATCCTCCAATCTTCCTCCAATTCAATTAATCTGTGCTTTATTTCCTGTCTGTGTGTTTGTAAGCATGAGCAATAGTCAACCATGCAGCAAATTCATTGATGTTCCTGTCTAGTTTACGAGCGAACATTATGTAAATATTCGTTTTTGAATAATTCAGGGTGGGCGCAATTTGCACGGCGGAGCGGGACGCGGGGGCCGTTTGTCGGTTGGAAAGGTTGAGTGATATGTCACCGCCCAAACGCGGCCGACCTTTGCCGCTCGGATTGGAGCCGGGCGGCCGTTGGCCCGCGATATCCGTCCGCGTAGCCCAGAATAACAAATTGCGCAAGGCTCCCGTGCTCCATTCATAACGCGGGCCCAAACGGCCCCCGTGGCCCGGCTGATTTAAGTGTTGCTCCCTGGCGTTTTTTGAGCGGATGAGCCGAGCGCCTCGCTCCTACGTGCCAGCTCAGTGTGCGAGGTGCATGCACAGGGAGAGGTGTTGTGTTTACGAGGTGTTTTCACTCGGGTAATGACGGACTGTTGTTTCGATAGCGGCAGACATATGGGTGCAATTTAAACCAATACTTTTGGCATCAGTCAGGGAGTGGGCAGACGCTTGGACTCGAGAGTTTGGCCAGAGAACTCTGAAACTCATGAAAACCCTGTTGTTACTTGTTGTCTTAATACAGCTCACACTCTTGAAACGTTAAGGCGCTTCCATACAAACTGAGTGTAGTGAGTGCGGTGTAGATGTTTCTGTAAGCTGTGGTGACCCGTGACTGTCAGAGTCAGGCCCTGGAAAGAAAACGCTTCTGTAATAACGCCAACTACTGCTCGAATTCCCTATGGGATTCCAGTAGCACAAACGTAATGGAAATCACATGAACATTTTCAGATGTTATAGATTAAACATGGATATTTGAAGCTTTTAACAGACATTAACATTTATTTGAGTTTGTCTATATCCGGTTTGCAGTGAGTCTTTCAGTAAGGAGTCCTGCCATAGAGCTGCCGCCACTGTTTTCCATTCCTAACAACTAAACTAAACCTGCTTAGACTACGGCTCATGTTCACACTTCACAGTCAGTGGCATATCTAGAACCTCCAGAGGGACTTGAGTTACCAAAATCAGTTCCATTCCTGATTGTAAGTCAAAACGTGATTGGTTAATTTCACTGTCACTTCCTAATTCCTTCTGTTTGGCTCCTGAAGCCCTAACCAATAGGAGAGCTTGCTTGGCTGTATCTACCTAGACACTTCAGA
This sequence comes from Pygocentrus nattereri, assembly GCF_015220715.1. Classification (NCBI taxonomy): domain Eukaryota; kingdom Metazoa; phylum Chordata; class Actinopteri; order Characiformes; family Serrasalmidae; genus Pygocentrus; species Pygocentrus nattereri. Next base: position 39,093,780 of record NC_051224.1, read on the forward strand.
CAGAAAAATCCTGATTGGACAGTTTTCCATCAGATGTTTCAAGAATTTAACCCTTTTGTTTCCAGCCAAAACCTAACAGTGAAATAAGAGCTTAGTACCATACTAGTTTAAATACATAAAATGTCATAATGATAATAAATAAAAATGGATCTACAATTAGACAACTAAACCTTCTTTTGTGAAACCTCCCCTAACCTTCATTAAACATTTCTGGGATGTGCCTCTGTAGCTCTTGTGCTGGTGAGCATTGCTGAGGCTTTGGTGCACAACACCCTGTGGCCACTTCATGGTTTGTCCCTCCTTGGGCCACTGTTGGTAGGTACCCATCACTGCTGACCCTACGCACCCTGACCACAAACCTTGCCATTTTGGATGTAAGTGATAGTGTTTTGCCTCAATGGTGAAGATGTCATGTAGCTACAGATCTTACCGCATTCAGATCTTTCATAGCTTAAACTCAAGGTTTAGGCCCAATCCCATTTCACCCCTCGCCCCTACCACTTAGCCCTACCCTTTCGTTTTGCGCCTTCACGTCTAGGGGTAGGGTGTCCCGATTCTTATTGAGATAGAGGGGTGGGGCGAAGTGTTGGGGCTACGTGACCTTCCGAACAGAGGTTTTTCCGAGACTCCAAAGAGAGAGAGATGAGAAAAATGAAAAACGGCAAGGTGGAGCACAGGAGACCAAGGAAACCCGAGAATATGAGAATTTTCTCTGTAAAAAGTTACGATAAGCGTCTTATTATCTTAGCTTGAAGTCATTTCAATATATTATGGTCTGTTTCTTCATAACAATCATGAAAAGTGCCTAGTAGTATGCTGATGTTTCGGTAGCTACCTAGCTAAGTTTCCCGTTCCACCTTAAATAGTGCAGCAGTTTGTGAGGTGACAGAATGTAACTGCTGCACCACTTAAGGTGGAACGGGGAAATTCAAACAAGAAGCTTCACATCACTGAAGAATATCATTTATTATACTACTATATTTATTTATAATACATTTTTCCCGTATTTTAGGGAAGATTTCAACCACTACCCCATGTAACTGCATTCCAAGGTGCGAGGTGACAAGGGGTAGGGCTAAAAAACAAGAAATGGGATGGTGCCTTAGTGTCATTGTGGAGGAGTCCTAGCTCCATGCAGTGTGACTGTTGTCATATGTTCTCTATAAGTGCCATGGCCGGAATTCTGTACGTGAAAGTAAATACTGTTAGAATAGCTTTTTGAACATAGTCTGACATAATATAAAGTGTTGAATATAAAAATGATCGTACGGCATGTGAGCACCATCATACATGTTTAAGGATATCCTGCATGAAATTAGAGGGCTCGTAGTTGGAGGAAGGTTTTAGCTTTAGAAGTGACAGCGCTGGTGAAACGCTGCTGAAAGCCGTGGAGATTTCACAGGGGGACATCCCCGTTTCCCTCAGAAACTCAGTTTTAATCCTCCGTGACTTGGTGTTGTAAGTGTGCTGCGCACATTGTGATGTATTACTCGTATAAATATAAGACAGGCTGTCACTGCAGTCCTACAGTTGGGTTACCGAGGATGTGAAACGATGCTGATTCCAGCAGCCTGCCATTCTTTGGCGATGCCTGTAACATGGCATAATGAGCGCACATAAGATGTCACTCGTGGGGTGTAAAGATAATGCAAAGATCCATGACACCCAGTATTTTCACCATTAAGGGAGAATTCCACCAATTTAAAAAACATTCTGGCTGATTCAGTCCTTGACATGTAAACAGAGCCATTCTGTTTGAGTGGTTTGACGTGAGATGGTTCGTTATAGAGAAACTCGCAGACTCTGATGTCTTTACAGTGGTGGTGATGGGAACCAGGGGTCACCATGACTACAGCACAGATATAGACATTTTATTTACCATCCAGAACCAACAGTGAACCTACACGGGTCTTCTGAGTTTTATACGGGATGGTGATGATGGGAAAATAGTCATAAATCTGAAAATATGTTTTCTTTGGGGACCATCACAAAAATATCATACAACAGCGTCTCAGGCATCAGGCAGTGAATTCAGAACCAGTTCATGTAGGAACTTTCAATGAGGAGCTTTTAGAGGTGGACGCCTGGTTCCCATCACCACCACTGTGGACAGTTCTAACTCGTTAGGTTTCTGTAGAGCAGAGCGTTTCACACCAGACCGCTCTGAATGACTCTGTTTGTATATTACCCGTTTAATTCTGGAGAATTTTTGAAAAATTGGTGGAGTTCCCCTTGAAAGCTGGTGAACACTTCTTGTCTGTAGTGTACTCCAGTGTGATTCCACTGGACACTGCCTGCATACAGCGCTGTGCGAATATCAGAGACCCCATTCGTTTGTATCATTTCCGATCAGAACAGCCATTAAGTACAAATTCCTATTTCATTGTCGAGAAAAAAGGAAAGAAAAAAAAAAAAGAGCCGAAACTTCAACAACTAAATATGGCATTAGATGTTTGAGTGTTGAGTCACTCTTTCCCTTCATTCCAGCTTCCGTTCTTCTCAGGAGACTCACTTTCAGCTCCTCAGAGAATCTGCAGACACGCCTCCAAAGCTCAGTCTGAGAAGCTGGTTGATGATTTTCTGAATCAAACCCATTCAGTGGTGCTGAGGTCTGGACTGTTGGATTGTCGTCTGGTTTTACTAGGCTTTGTTTCTTACTGTAAAAGAATTGAACCCCTTAATTGGCCAGGGTCAAATTTTATTACACACCTCTACAACCTAAGAACAGCTCAACCAGTTTGCATTGAAGTCCCTTGTTACTGAATAATAAGCCTTAGGATGTAATAAGCCTGACAAGGGGTTAAAATATATTATCATCATGCAAACTAACAACCGATCTTCATAATTTACAGTTGAATAGATTATTTAACTATTTAGCAGTGCTGTCATTGTGTGTATTTTGAAGTGTAAATAACTTGATTTAAGAAAACGCATAGATTTTCCGGTACCCTGTTGAAACTGATGATGTATAATGAGTGTTTCCATAGCGATGTGAAACATGTTTTGAATGTACATGCATGCTCACAGTACATCCAACAATAAAGGCGGCATGGCGCTTCTTTTACACAGTGATATGGAGCACTGTGGCTCTCAGAAAGCTCCAGTTCCACATGCGGATCCATTTTACTGACTGACATGGACTTTCATGCTCACCGGCTACTCTGCTACATCAGTGAAGTGAAACACCACATACACACTTGTGAATAGGCACACACTAGGGGGCAGTGAGCACACTTGCCCGGAGCGGTGGGCAGCCCTATCCACGGTGCACGGGAGCAGTTGAGGGTTAGGTGTCTTGCTTGTCGGCCCTGGGGATCGAACCGGCGACCTTCCGGTCACAGGGCCAGATCCATAACCTCCAGGCCACGACTGCCCCCAAAGCCCACGACTGCCCCCAAGTGCACAGTTTCCACAAATATGTTCAGTTCAGAGAATAAGTTTGGCATTAAATTTGTATTTGTGCTCGTTTGTAGAAGATATATAACTTATCTTCACTTAGACAATCAACAAAACTGCCATTTGACCGTATAAACCGTGCAGGTCCTCTGAATCCTCGTACAGGCTGGCACTGAAACAGCGGCCAGGGCTGGGCTCTGGTGTTGTGCTGCTATCAGCAGTTTCTGCTTTAATGCTGGGGCTGTCTGAACGCATGGGCGTTTATCTCGGCCTCTTTCCTTTTGATTGATGGCTCTCTTGTGTGCTTCTCTGTCACCAGCATCTCCTGTTTTGACGCTTGCAGAAGCAATAATATGGACATTAGAACATGCTCCTCGGCCACCGTTACCGAACTCGGGGGTTTCTAACGGCTCGGTCGTTGCTTTTCATGAGAGCTAATTCACTAATGGGCAGCGAATGGGCAGCAAATCCCTTCAGAGCATGAACAGACAGAAGTCCAGATTTAACAGACGTACTTACTGTGGCCGTTATGTGTGAAAAGGAATCAAATTCGTGCTCTAGATGTGTTTAAATGAAGAAACCAAATGGCTAATGCTCCGATGTTTTATTTAAGATTCCACAAAGGCCGTTTAAACGAATATGGGAAAAGCTGTCCAACAGGAAGTGCCGTCGTACACTTCCTAAAAATAAGGGATTCTTTGGAGCGATGCCATGGAAGAACCATTTCTGCTTCCCTAAAGAATGGTTCAGCGTATGTTTCTGTAAAGGGCCTAATTTTCTTGTGTTTTATGAAGGACCACTGTGGTTTTATTTGCGGAAAAAAACGTCATATTTAATTTTAACATGCTTATTTTCCAACTTTTTACTCCTTAGAAAGAGGCTGGTTTTTTTGTTTAAGACTGATGTATGTAAATGAGCTCTGTTCTGATGTGCAGCCCTTTCCGAAAGCAGCAAAACACTCCTTATGACTTCAGGGTGAGTGGGCGGGGCTAAACTCAGTAAATGGACTGGATGGACTGAGTGAATGGCGCATTGTGAACGTGTTTGCATACTAAACAAACCTCTTCTGTTTCAATAAAGTGAAGGAAATGCACTTTTTACATAATATGGGCCCTTTAAGGAGTCATTATATATGAGATGTGTGGTTGTGAATGTAAAGATTCGGTACCAATTCAAGGTTTTTCTTAGAGCCGTATGTATAAGGCATCATTTATCTCTAAAAGTAAACAAACAAACCAAATCAGTAATGATAAAAGTAATAATTTACAGCACGATTCAGACGTTTGGTTTGTCATATAATGCAAGCCACATACATTTATGGCAGATGCTCTTATCCAGAGCAACTTACAGTTTTATCATTTTACACAGGGAGGTGAAGTTAGGAGTCTTGCCCAAGGACTCTTACTGGAATAGTGTAGGGGGCTGACCCAGGTGGGGAATTGAACCGCAGTCTACGGCGTAGAAGGCAGAGGTGTTACCCACTACACTAACCAACCACGATCATTGATGTGTTCAAAGTGATGAACAGAGCTGCAGGAGATTCTGTAATGACTGAGGAAGCAAAAATGAATCAGAAAGTTATCAATAAATTACTGTAAATAGATAATTCCAGTATATTATGTATCCTTTAATAACTTATATTATATTAATATTGAATAGTAATAGTGAAATATTGAATATAACATTTTAAAACACACACTGATACTTAGTATAGATGATATGATAATGAAATGATATTGTGCTATGATATTACACAATAACGTTTCTAAACTTTGAAATGGTGATGTAACATACAGTGTTGTGCAGAAGTCAGAGACCACCCCTCATTTCGTACATTCCCGGTCAAGATGGTGAAGTTTGTTATTCATTTTCAATGTGAAGCAGAAAATATTAGACAGAAAATTAGGCTTCAGCAAATAAATATAACTTACATTTTTCAGTATTTAGTGAGTCCGTCTTTCCCTTTATTCCAGCTTCCGGTCTTTTCAGGAGACTCGCTTTCAGATCTGGGGACACGCCTCCAAAGCTCAGTCTTAGAAGCTGGTTGATCGTTTTTTAAAGTCATCAAACACATTCCGTGGTGTTGAGGTCTGGACTCTGAGATGGTCAGTCCAGAGTTTGTCTATGGAAATGGATAGGAAACGGTATTTGGAGCTTCGAATTCGACATATATTCACAGATGTTGGATATCAGATGCTAAGCCGTTCAGAAATAGCCATTATAATGTGATTGATTTTGTCGATTTTGATTGTCCACAATGCAGAGATAAAATTCACAGTAAAAAAAAACCCTCTGAAATAAGAATATTGAATAAAAATATTTGAAATTACTGATAAATTTGATTTGCGTATTTTGTCACTGTCGAAAGAAAACCATGTTGCAAAAGACGACAAGAACGTTCTTACTTTTTAACATAAGATAATGTGAAGAGGTTTTATGCTGAGTGTTTTTGGAGCATTTCTATTGGTCCAGTCACCATGGCATTTTTACACAATGCAAACAGCTGCTGCGTTGAAATGATGTAGGAAATGAGTTTTTCTTTGGACAGCAACAGTATTATAGGTCTTTTCACATCTCTGTCCTGCAGGCTTTGGTATGTAAGAGGGAAATTGGGGTGGTCCGTGCCCCCTCCTTGTCACCAGCCCTGATATTATATGTGTAAATGTATATTAAAAAAAACAGCATCTTTCAAATTGGAAATGATGGTAGAATAATGGAAAAACCCCTTAGCCTGAAACAGTGGCACTGTTGTATTCTTCACATGTGGAGATTTAGGTGAAATCCCAGCAGCTTGTGCTAAAGCGAAATCCCCTCACTCTTTACTTAATTTACTCTGCTGTTCTGATGCACCAGATGGCACTCAATAAACACCCAGGCGTTTCCCGTAGCCTGGCTTTATTGCACTCCCGCTCAACTCAGTGGGCATAACTGGCAGACTTAGATTAGAAAACAGCTACGCACTCATCGTCCCCACCCCACCTCCTCACCCTCCACCATATATCAGTAACATCGGGAGCCTCGGCCATTTAATCCAGAGAACATTACCTTTTTTATGTTCTGGTGTTAAACTGTATAAAATACCCCTAAGGCTATAAGGCTACATCCGATCACGCTCGCAATGATAAGAGCTAACGGAGTGTATCAATTGCTCATGAGCTTCCATTCTCCACCAAATAAGGAGAGGCAGCGAGATGTGGCTTCTCAAGCCCACAGCACTTTCCCAAATGAAGGCCCTGTCCCTGCGCCTCTAATCAATTACCAGATTTTCTCTCCCTCACTGTATCTCGCTCGCCATTTAGCCGGCTAACACGCAGGTTTGCCGCAGAGCCTATTGTGGGGGGAGAATGCTATAAGTCGTGTGTCGAGTGTGGTAATAGAGAAGTGAGGAGGCCGGGGAGGAGGACAGCGCTCTCTCCACTGCGTCAACCGCCCGCCTCAAACGTCTTATTGTGCCTCTCGGCACCTCAGATCATTCTGCCGGCCTTTTCTTTCGACAAGAAAGGAGAAACTTACTCATGGTTAAAAACATGCAGCGTGCTTTTTATCTTTTACTGAAGATGATCTGCACACGCAACAGGGGCCCAAATCATTTGTTTGGGTTTGCTTGTGGAGTTTTGCTTTGACAGGGGAGAAAATGTGATAAAAAGTGGGGTCAGTAGAACAGCTGATTTAAAAAAAACCAAAACAGTGAGGACAGTTGAAAAAATGTATTAAAAAAGTGGGGACAGTAGAAAAATGAGAAGAAAAATGGGGACAGTAGAAAAATGAAAAGAAAGTGGGGACAGTAGAAAAATGAAAAAAAAGTGGGGACAGTAGAAAAATGAAAAAAAAGTGGGGACAGTAGAAAAATGAAAAGAAAAGTGGGGACAGTAGAAAAATGAAAAAAAAGTGGGGACAGTAGAAAAATGAAAAAAAAGTGGGGACAATAGAAAAATGAAAAGAAAAATGGGGACAGTAGAAAAATGAAAAGAAAAATGGGGACAGTAGAAAAATGTATAGAAAAAAATGGGGACAGTAGAAAAATGAAAAAAAAGTGGGGACAGTAGAAAAATGAAAAAAAAGTGGGGACAGTAGAAAAATGAAAAGAAAAGTGGGGACAGTAGAAAAATGAAAAAAAAGTGGGGACAGTAGAAAAATGAAAAAAAAGTGGGGACAATAGAAAAATGAAAAGAAAAATGGGGACAGTAGAAAAATGAAAAGAAAAATGGGGACAGTAGAAAAATGTATAGAAAAAAATGGGGACAGTAGAAAAATGAAAAAAAAGTGGGGACAGTAGAAAAATGAAAAGAAAAATGGGGACAGTAGAAAAATGTATACAAAAAAATGGGGACAGTAGAAAAATGAAAAGAAAAATGGGGACAGTAGAAAAATTAAAAGAAAAAATTGGGACAGTAGAAAAATGTATATAAAAAATTGGGACAGTAGAAAAATGAAAAGAAAATGGGGACAGTAGAAAAATGAAAAGAAACAGTGGGACAGTAAAAAGGGTGGATCTAAAAATCACTTCATAATTGTTTTTCAAGGTGATTTGGAGACAAGCTCTCAAACACTGTTTCAGAAATGACAAATATCCAAAGCCTGTAAAGCGCTCAGTGCTGTCCAGGTCCACTCAGCAGCTTCAACGGTTGACCGTCCAGGGTCATTTACTGCAGCGTAACTAGGAGGAAAGTTTAGAAAAGTGTGAAAAACACCTGTTGATCATTTCTGTGACGCAAAATACCCCAACACTAAAAAGACACCCTGAATTTCCGAAGTAGAATAGGTTATAAAATTGAATAAGTATTCCAGGAACTTGGAAAAAGGAAGCACATATCCTCACACGCAAAGGCTCAACCAAGCGAGGAGAGAAAGCAGCAGGCTAAGTCTCTGAAAGGAGAGAGAGGGCGAGAGAGGTTGAGAGTAGTGGGCGTGAGAGCAGCCGCAGGTGTCTTCCACACCTAACGCAGTTATACCTTTATGCAAATGATATGTAAATATGGCAGTCTGCATATACAGCTGCTGATTCATCACTGCAAATTAAAACTACTGTAATGCAGACCTGGCTTAACAACACTGAACAGAGCGTCTCTGGAGAGATTCGGCCAACAAGTGTAGTGTCCTTCTTAATGAAGTCGGCAGGAGTCGCTCTCAGTCTGGCACAAGGCCTTGAAGGGTCCCAACCCTTTCTAAATAAAAAGATTTCCATTTGATTATGGGAGTCAATCTACATCCCTTCAACGGTGAATGCAATCAGTTATTACTTATATTTGGCTGTGTTGTGATATTATGATCTCATTTTGATTATGTCATCGTGCGGCAGGGGGCGGAGCAAAATAATACTGACCAGTAACGTCACACCTCACCTTCTCCTCCCACCATAAAAGGCTCATCTAGCCCCCACGATTTACTCGCAAACACATAATGCTGACTTTAATATACGTGGCAAATTGCATAATAAACAGATTAATTAACAATTAACAAACATGATTAATAGTGAATTACGACATGCTTTTGTGCTGTAACCAGCGTCTAGTGATTGTAACGGATCAGCTGCGGTCTTTAAGACGAAGTGACCACTAACGTCATAATTCAAGTGCCTGACCATCACGTCATGTGTCTGTTTTATCTGTAATATAAATATGAATTTGTAAAGGTGCTCTAGAAACCGTGACCTGTCCACTGCACCTTCACCTGAAAAGACGTGTGTTTCCATTGCCTCAATCTGAATATCAATCAATGGCACGTCCCCTGTTTTATTTAGCTCTATAATAGGGCCCTAAATTGCCTGCTAATCCAGCAAACAGACTACGCAGGATCACTTCGGTCAGCGAAATGACCCTCGCGGCCAGGGATATCGCTCTCATCAGTCGTGTAATTGTACCTACACCATGGTCTATTAATGGAAATTGATTGGTGTTTGCCTGGAAAAGATCAGGAGCTAGCATCACCTGTTCTCTGATCTCATCAGGCATGAAATGAAAAATCCACTCATCCCAGAATTAAATACGTCAAATGACCCCCCGGCCCCCCGAGCATGCACACGCCACGCAGGCCAACTCATACACATACATAGAGTTCTCCAAAGTTGGACCTCCAGTGTTGAGTGCTGAGAGAAATGCGTCAACTTCCACGTCTTTACGTCAAAAAAAAGTGACAACTTTGCATTTACATTTAAAAAAGATGGTTCTTCCAGGGTTCTTTAGTAAAGAAAACGGTTCTATATAGAACCATGAACACTCACAGAAGCCAAAGCGTTCTTTGCACCATGAAAGGGATCTTCAGATTGATGTAGAATGTGCTGTAGATGGTTCTATATGGGACACTATTGAAAATGGTGCTATACAGCACCAAAAAATGGTTCTTTTATTATTACAAGCTTGGCATCATAACAGTAGAAGAACCCTTTTTGGTGCTGTATAGAACCCTGCACATTCTCCGTCAATCTGAAGAATCCTCTCACGATGGAAAGCATCCTTTAATCATGCAAAGGGTTCTTTGAGTGTTCATGGTTCTATATAGAACCATTTCCTTACTAAAGAACCCTTGAAGAGCCATCATATTTAAGAGTGTAGAAGGAATTCATAAACGTGGCTGTCTTGTAAGTTGTGTTTGTAAGTTCTAAGCAAAGTGAGACCTTTAGTCCAAGTCTTAATAACTTTATTTTTTAAAGTTCAGAGAACCTCCACTTAATGTAATGGTTCTGTACTAGTTGAACGTTTTTCCTAGAACCATACTCATTTAAATAAGTTGTTTAGTAATGGAAAATAACTCTATTTAGACACATTTTATACTTCAGTGGTTCTTTGCATGGTTCTTCAGATTACTGGAGAATGTGTTGTAAGTGGTTCTATGTAGAACCATGAACACTCCAAGAACCCTTTGCATGATCAAAGTGTTCTTTGCATAGTGAACGGGTTCTTCAGACTGATGGAGAATGTGCTGTAAATGATGTGATGAAGAACGTTTTTGAAAATGGTTCTATATAACACCAAGCTTGACATCATAATAGTAGAAGAACCCCTTTTGGTACTATATAGAACCCTTTTAAAAAAAAACACACATTCTCCATAAATCTGAAGAATCCTTTCACTCCGAAAAGAAGGCTTTAATTATACGAAGCATAATTAATTTTTTTCAGTGTTCATAGATTTGGCATAGAACCGTTTTAATAAGAACCCTTGAAGAGCCGTCATGTTTCAGACCGATGGAAAATCTGATGGTTCTATACAGCACCAAAAAGGGTTCTGCTGTTCTTTTGATGTCAAGCTTAACACGTTTCCCACACAAAGAAACACGAAATGAGTCAAGGTGGAAATCCTGTAACCGTTGCCTTTACCGAAGAACCACAAAGAACCGGCTTTTTAAGTGTGTACCACCTAAGAACTATTTAGGAACAATTGTTTTTAAGAGGGTTTCAACTTAGCTTTTCCCAAATTACTTCTTTCCCAAAAAAAAAGCTTTATAGTCGTTGATGCAGCTTCTCCTGGCAGCGCTGGCAGCACTGAGGCTCCTTCTGTACTGCTTAATCAGCGATATTAGAGCATATCTGGAGACGCCGATGGATTAGCATACCCATTAATTCCATTGGCCGCTGGCTCACAGCGCATGAAGTGAAAGACTTGAGGCTGATATGTTGGCACCGGGGCTCGGTGGCAGTGAGCTCGGTCCATCCAGACAGTGACAAGAGCTTCAAGTTCCATGTGACTGAATGCAGTGTGATGACATCATCACGAGTAATGACACCTTCCTCTGGAATATATTTAAGCAGTAAGGAGTAAGTGCCTCATCATGGCTGTGATGCGGCCGCAGGCACAAGCTTACTGCAGAAACTGGATTCTCAAGTGAACTGATCTTAGTTCTAGTCAACAGATCCAATAGTTCTTATTTTGAGATGGTTGTGCACTTATTATAGGATTATTTAGCTTATTTCTAGACATCCATCCATCCATCCATCCATTTCCTAAGCCGTTTCTCCGTCAGGGTCGCCGGGGGATGCTGGAGCCTATCCCAGCAGTCTTCGGGCGGAAGGCAGGATACACCCTGGACAGGTCGCCAGTCCATCGCAGGGCACATTTCTAGACATTTTCTAGTAATTAAATTAATTAATTAATAGACCCTTGTTAGTCCCACAGCTGGGTAATTTCACCTCCGCATTTAACCCCTCCATGACGTGAAACACCACATACGCTCTAGTGAGCACACACACTAGGGGGCAGTGAGCACACTTGCCCGGAGCGGTGGGCAGCCCAATCCGCAGCGCCTGGGGAGCAGTTGGGGGTTAGGTGTCTTGCTCAAGGACACCTCAGTCATGTGCTGTCGGCTCTGGGGATCAAACCGGCGACCTTCCGGTCACGAGGCTGGTTCCCACGACTGCCCCACATTTTATTAAGTAAAATTATCTCACTATGCTTGCACATAATTTTGCCGGTTTCAAGCACTTTTCTTACAACCATAATCTTAAAATAAGCTTGAAACAATCTCAACCAAAGAAATATGATATATCAACTCGATGTTGAAAAGCTTTACCCCTTAAAATCTCAGGCTTATTACATACTGCGGCTTATTATTCAGTAACTACAGGGACTTCAGTGCAAACTGGCTGGGCTATTCTCAGGTCATAGAAGTGTGTAATATACCTTTGGGCCGGCCGGTGAGCCCCAGCTACTTAAAGGGTTAAATTGGCTTGGAAGGATCCAGATTGCACGGCGTTATAAGCAGTCTCAGTTTTTTCTTCCAGTCTAAAATTCATCATTTGTCCAGACTCATCCAAGCTGCGTCTAAAAGCTCTGTACACGGGCTGCACAAAATTTGGCGGCGCCCAACCGTCTTAATTCCTTAAGCCTCAAGACATGGACGAATATTCATTTTAATGATTGATATTCCCTCAGGCATGGACAAGCATATAGATGGCCATCTCCCCACACCCCAATTCAATCACTCTCCGTGTCAGGAAGGTTTGTCTTCCTAATCTCAGCAAAAACAAAAGATACAAAGCGATGTTGTGGTCTTCGTTTAGAAGATGACCGGCCCACATTTGAAGACCATCAGCGGTTAAAAATCAATCGATCAACCTTTATTTAGTCTCGGAGAACATTGAGGGTGCCCCTCATTTACAGTGTTGCTGAGTTAGTATAGCGTTAAGGGGCTGGTGATGTGTAAGAACGTATCAGATGGTAAAAGTAAATTTAATAAATGAAGACTCAGATCAGGTAAGTATAAAAAGAGAAACATTAATAATATTTTAAAAATACATACAAATATAATTAATAAATAAACAATACAACATAAATAAAAAAATTTAATTAAAACATGCATAAGATGTAAAGATAAGATAGAAATAGTTTAAAAATACCAATAAACACATTTATTAAAATGACAAATATTAATAAAATAATTAAAATATGAATAAAGATTTGAATAATGATGGATAAAATAACAAATGGATAATAAAATATGAAAATAAGATAAAAAATTGTAAAAAATCAGGTAAAACAGTTGCAGGCAGGGTGGAGAGTAGTTAGAGAGTAGAAGTTTAAAATGACCAAGTGACCGAGCGGTCAAACACCAATATTTCAAACACCAAAGCAGCTTTTCACATCTAGTCAGTTCCTACACACTTAAAAACAAGCGTCCCTTGCCTTCGGCTCGTGCCTGCGACCAAATCACAGCCGTGATGTTATAGTAATAACTCCCTCCTGGAGTGCTCTACTGCTTTAATACAGCAGGTAAATAAATACAGTAAGAAATGAATAAACTGGCCGTGAACGCGGCTTTAATATGTTTTAATGTTCAGCTCCTTCTTCCTAATTATAGCTCCTTAACGAGCAGCTCGTTGCTACGCCAGAGTAACGAGCTCCGCCCACTCGCTGCTCAGCTGGCTATCTCACCTATTGAAGTACAGACTGAGCATTAAAACTGAGCCAATATCAGGTTCAGCTCAGTTTGGTCAGTTTCTCCAGATCAGTATTAATGTTGTTTTGTTCCAGCCGGTCTGTAAAGCTTCTTACAGCCCGTTTAGTTTGGCGAATGGTGTTGGGTTCATTTCTGGCTGATTCCAGGTTGTTCAGCTGTTCTTCTGCCACAGCTGCCGACTGAAAAGCTGCTCAGTGGTGACGACAGTTTGGGAATTTAGTGTCGTCTCATCTTCAGAGTCTAGTGTGACCTTAACAGTGTCCATTTTCTGTTTGTGATCAAAGTCAGTTTTCACAAACACTGTATCACCCCGCTGAGAACAGTTTGGGGACGGCCCCTTCCTGTTCCAACATGACTGAGCACCAGTGCACAAAGCAGGTCCATAAAGACACGGATGAGCCAGTTTGGTGTGGAAGAACTTGACTGGCCTGCACAGAGTCCTGACCTCAACCCCATAGAACCCCTTTGGGATGAATTAGAGTGGAGACTGTGAGCCAGGCCTTCTCGTCCAACATCAGCGTCTGACCTCACAAATGCGCTTCTGGAAGAACGGTCAGAAATTATATATATATATATATTTTTTATATATAAAAATATAGTGTAGCACCAAAAAGGATTACAATAGCAAGCTTGTTAAAATACAAGAACCCTTTTGGGTGCTATATATGGAACACTTTTCAAACTGGTTCTACCTAGAACCATATACAGCACATTCTCCATCTGAAGAAATATCACTATGCAAAGAACTCTTTATGTATGAAAATGGTTCTTTGGGTGTTCATGGTTCTTTATAGAAGCATGATATTTGTTAGAGAACCCTTGAAGAACCATCTCTTCTGTGTATACAGTTTTAATGTGTATACAGTTTGTCATTATAATATACAGCACAGTCCAAGACCACCATTTCAAGTCAAAACAACCATTAAAGTACAAGTAATTTATTTTTCAACATCAGCAGAAAACATACAGTAGTGTGCAAAGGTTTTAGGCATTAAAATTAGAGAACAAAAGCAGGTTATCTGGGCTAGGAGTGTGTATTAGCCCAAAAATAATATTAGAGTAAACATGGGGCTTATTAGAGTTGCTGTAGTAATCACCCAATACCTTTTTTATCTAATCAATACTTTGGAATTCTGTTAAATCAGGTGTGCTGATGATGGAATTTAATAACTGCATGCCGTGGCTGGAAGCGAGAAATCAGTCTTCAGCATTTAGTGTATCCACCCTACCTTTACTACAGCTTCAGTTTTAAGGAGACTCACTTTCAGCTCCTTAAAGAACCTGCAGACACACCTCCAAAGCCCAGTCTGAGAAGCTGGTTGATGGTTTTCTAAAGTAATGAAACACGTTCAGCGATGTTGAGGTCTGGACTCGCTTCCTTACAGAAATATCTCTGGCAAAATGAACAAACTTGCACTTCATGGCTGTTTTAACTGGAAGTTAAGGTAACACTTTGTATGAATGTCTCATTTGTAAGCAATGTTTATTATTATTAACATGATTAATAGTATTACTATTAATTAACAATTAATGAATTGTTAATGGGGCGGCACGGTGGTGTGGTGGTTAGCGCTGTCGCCTCACAGCGAGGAGGGCCTGGGTTCGATTCCCCGGCCGGGTGACCGGGGTCCTCTCTGTGTGGAGTTTGCATGTTCTCCCCGTGTCTGTGTGGGTTTCCTCCGGGTTCTCCGGTTTCCTCCCACAGTCCAAAGACATGCAGTCAGGTCAATTGGACATGCTAAATTACCCCTGGGTGTGAGTGACTGTCTGTCTGCCCTGCGATGGACTGGCGACCTGTCCAGGGTGTATCCTGCCTTCTGCCCGAAGACCGCTGGGATAGGCTCCAGCATCCCCCCGCGACCCTGACGGAGAAGCGGCTTAGAAAATGGATGGATGGATGGATGGAATTGTTAATGTAAAGCATTTTAAATAGTGTTAATAGCATGTTATACTGTCAGCGCCAAAGAAGTCAGCCCCAGCTTGGAGAGCGAAAAGTAAAGACAGCTCCAAAGTTTATTTACGCCCGCTTGGATTAGAACCCTTCACTCTGTAGCCCTGTGATGCTGATTTCTGCTGCCGTTCTATTGGATATGCAGGGTTAAGTGAGTGCCAGGCTAACGGTGGTGCACATTACCAGTGGTGTACATTGACTTTCCCACATTGGGTGAAACATTGAGGGCAGCTCTAGTTTAAACTCTGACATTTGAAGCCTGTAATGTGCTTTACTGTGTGTGACGTGGCCGCAGAACACAGACGCATGCAGATCCTAAACGGAGGGTTTTAATATAAACACAAGAATCGATGCTCAGATCCAGCAAAACCGGCGACAGTACAGAGGGGAAAAAAACCAAGAAGTGAAAAAACAAGGAAACAAGGCAGTCAAGACAATCGTCTGAATGGGGGTTCTCCGGAAGCGTGACACCGTGTATGTTTCAGTGTTTCAGTAAATCCTTCAGTAAATGCTTCAGCTTGAAGCCTCACTTTGACTTTACGCTTGACTTGACTTAGAGCGGACGAATACAGCTTATGAGCTCTTATAACTTGTTATGAACAGAACTTATGTTAATAATTAATAATGCGCAGTGAGCATGGCTATAATGTGTAAAGCGCATGTGTTTCTAATACCTTATGAATACATTATAACATATTATGAATGTGTTTATAGATGTTTACTAAGGTGAGGCGGACGCATGTGCGGAGGTAAGCGACTTTTATTAAGGGCAAATCCAGGGTCGTGGTCAAAACGGTCCAGGGTCAAAGAGCCAATACGGACAGATCGGGGTTCAGACATGACAAACTATAGACAGACTCAAACAGGGCAAGGACATACAACAAAGACCATCAAACACAGGGCTTAAATAACAAAGGGCAAGGAGGGGCAGGTGAACACAATCAGGGGCAGAGTAACCAAACAGGGGGCAGGACTTAAACCAAAACAAACGCACATGGACAGGACTGGGAGGGGCCAATCGTGACAGTGACATTCATAGGAAGTGTTCCTAAAATGAAACAGGTGAAGATCCTCTAGGTTTTGCAGAATCCTGCATGCTACATACACATAGGGGCGGCACGGTGGCGTGGTGGGTAGCGCTGTCACCTCACAGCGAGGAGGGCCTGGGTTCGATTCCCCGGCCGGGCGACCAGGGTCCTCTCTGTGTGGAGTTTGCATGTTCTCCCCGTGTCTGCGTGGGTTTTCTCCGGTTTCCTCCCACAGTCCAAAAGACATGCAGTCAGACCAACTTGTGTACAATGATCAAATTGTAAGTCGCTCTGGATAAGAGCGTCAGCCAAATGCCGTAAATGTATTTTAACACCAGTGTTTGTGTTTTGTTTTGGATTTAGGTCTAAATGATCATCCAGGCTGACGACCCCTTGTTTAGCCTCAGCTGGTCCGGTTTAACGTTACTCAGCGACAAACTTGATCAAGTGAATAAGGAACAGAAAATGTGGAATTTAGATTTATTTGCTGTACGTATTTTTCTAGTGTTACAGTTACCATAGCTAAGCCTGTCCCCTAAATCCGGGAGCTTGTGTAATGCCATGTTGTCCGTTAGCGCTGCCCGTTGTCATACTGCGGTATAACACAGGCTCATGCGGCGGCCTTCTCAGGACCTAAAATCCATGTCTCCAGCAGAGTGGTTTGATGGGTTTGTCTCCTCATAAGCCCTTGCATTAGGGGGGTTTGCTAAAGCGGACCCCCCCCATTCAGTATCTCTCCCTAGAGATGGCCATTTCCCACCGCTTGTTACCGATTCAGCTGGCCACATGCTTTCCGCTCCAACCGCGGCCGTAAACTGGGCTGTGGGAGAAAATGGGAGCCATATTAGTATGTATGAAGTGTGTAAATGAAGACATGGTGGCAAGTGCATATTGCAAACGTAAGGGAGTTTGGAGGGATTTCTCCATGCTTCAGTCCACTTGAGCCGCATATTGTACCCTCATCAATAAATTATATATTAATGCTTTCTTCTTCTATGCTAATCCCAGGCCAAAAGCCACGTTCTCAATCTGAAGGTGCTAGAAAGCACTCTGACGGTCGGACATGCATGAAAACAAACGGAAATAGAAGTTTGGAGTGTAAAAAGAAGCGGCTCTGATTCTGGAGTCACACTGACGCTGCTTTGTTTCAGAGTGCACATTGCATATGAATAAACAAATAAGTAAATAAGTGCTTGCTGCACTCTGAATGAGCTCGGAATGCAGTTGTTTAGGAATTCTCATGCATCTTTTATACAGTGATAGGAAACATGGCAGTTCACAAAAGGCTGGTTCCACACGTTGAAGCTCATACAGTGGTTTTGTTGTTGTCAGTGGTGATGTCCATGGATGAAGCTCCTCTGGCTAATTTGAGTGAGCATCTTTTTGTTTTTTAAGGTTACCAGGCTTGTCGGGCTCTAAAGTAACGTGTTACCAAGAGGTGATAATCAAACTAGGATTTGCATAATGTGAAGCCACATTTCATTCACATATTGCTATTCCCAGAAAATATCATTAGCTCACACCTGTCAACACTCCTGACAATAGCATTAGCCACTGTAAACTCAGAGCACACTGAGGTTAATTATAGTGGGGAACAACTTGAACAAAATCCGCATCAGCAAGACTGCACTGGGCTAAATGCCCGCACGCTCTCAAAGCTGCAAAACCAAGCAAGTTTGGGATTTGCCTCAAGACCAGTTTGAGCACTCTTCTAAATGCTTCTTAATTTGAGTGCACGGCTACTCGCGGTCATTCATCTTCGGCTCGTGAAAATAAGGCTAGGAAGTGAAATCAAATGCTAACAGAAGTGAACGAATGAGGGGAGGTAATCCGGTGAGTTTGGCATTGCCTGCTTGTGCCGGAGGCACCCAAGGGGATTAATAAGGTGAATGAAACTAAGGCCAAAACCAAGACGTTGTTGGTTCAGGTCGTTAACCTGGGCGAGGTCACCTGATATATCCATATTCAAAACCAGAGTTAGATTGCTTCACAGATGCTCGTCCAGGAGGCTTTTCCGTTCGCCTCCTTTGGTACGATTTCAGTGAAAGATATATTAATGTGGCAGTTTAATTAGGCAGACCTACCGAGGTATTGATTATTCACTAGCCTGGGGTAAAGTTTTCCTTTTCCTCCTAGTCATTTATTGATCTCTCTGTGGAGAAGATTGACAGTCACAGTGCCTGAATATCAAGTGCCCGAGCGTTTTAAAGGCCGGCAGTTTTATATTCTCTCATCAGACCAATGCACTTTCCCTCTGCCAGCAAAATCCCAATCCTTCTGTTTATCTGTTTATCTCAGGGTCCTTTGTGCCTTATCGATGGAATGATTCTGTGGTGGATCTTTCCTCGTCGAGAGGTGCGTTGGATGTTGTCCAGATGAAGCACCTCTCCAAATTTCCTGTAATTTGGTCAGTGTTGATCATGTACGCATGCTGTTCATAAATATGTTTTGGTCAAAAGTATGTAGACAGGTCTGTGAGCTTATTGGCTATCCCCTTGTCCAGGGAAGATACTTCACACCAAACCATGTCTTTATAGAGCTCCCTTTGTGCACAGGAGCTCGGTCATGCTAGATCAGTAAGGGGGCAGACACAGGGCTGGAGGTTAGGGAACCAGCCCTGTAACCAGAAGGTTGCTGGTTCAATCCCCTAAGCCGAGAGTATGTAACTGAAGTGCCCTTGAGCAAGGCACCTAACCCCCGGGTGCTGTGGATAGGGCTGCCCTATCCCGCTCTGGGCAGGTGTGCTCACTGAAGATCACACTACACAAGACTCTGAAGACGAGACGACACTAAATTCCCAAACTGTCGTCACCACTAAGCCGCTTTTCAGTCGGCAGCTGTGACAGAAGATCAGCTGAACAACCTGGAATCAGCCAGAAATGAACCCAACACCATTCGCCAAACTAAACGGGCTGTAAGAAGCTTCACAGACCGGCTGGAACAGAACAACATTAATACTGATCTGGAGAAACTGACCAAACTGAGCTGAACCTGATATCGACTCAGTTTTATGGCTCAGTCTGTACTTCAGAAATGCGAGGCTTATAGCAGGCTGAGCAGCGAGTGGGCGGAGCTCGTTACTCTGACGTAGCAGCAAGCTGCTCGTTAAGGAGCTATAATTAGGAGGAAGGAACTGAACATTAAAACATATTAAATGTTTTAATAAATTAAGCATTTTTTAAAATATTAAATAAAATAAAATATTATTCACGGCCAGTTTATTCATTTCTTACTGTGTTTATTTAACTGTTGTATTAATTGTTGTATAAAAGAAATAGAACACTCAAGATCCTGTGTTATCGCCAATAATCTACGGCGTCCAAATCACAGCCGTGATGTTATTCCTCGATAACACACTCCCTCTCATTTTCTATTGCTGAAATGAAATTTGAGGTCTGTTAGGTGAAAATATGATTGGAATAACATTAGGCAAAGAAGTTGCTTAAATTTCTTCTATTTTTTTCTTTTTTTTCCAATATTTCAGTGAGTCAGTTTCACAAATTCAGTACCTATTTGAGGTGTTAGATGATGATGATGCAAAATAAGAGATGGAAACTTTTCACACAACAGCTCATTTTATCCACTTTTGGATCTCCTGCTTCATGCTTCAAGCTGTTGTTGCCCCTAGATGCTTCTGTTTCACAATACCAGCACTTACAGTTGACTGGGGCAGATCTAGGCAGGTAGAAATTTCACAAACAGTGCTGCGTTTAAAGTAACTGAGCTCTTAAGCATAAGCTGTTCTACTGTCAATGTTTGTCTGCGGAGATTGCTTGACTTTACACACCTGTTAGCAGTGGGTGTGGCTGAAACCACCTGAGCTGAATAATTAGAAGTCTGTGTAGCGTAAGTGGCAGATGTGTGACAGATTTGAGGCTCCTTCTCGTCAGTGATGCGGCCCACGGTGAAAAGACGAACATCCTTCTGAAGGTTCTGTGTTGTTTGATGAATACGAAACCAAGCTAATGTGTCCCTGATTCCGGAGAAGAGCTTCAGTATCGTTGCTTTCCTCTCATGCCGCTCTTTAAGCTACGGAGGGCAGAAAAAGAAGAGGGGAAAAAAAAAAAACAACATATGATGAATGATTTTAATGCCGCCGCACGAGGTGCAAATTATAGAGAAGATATGCCTCAAAAAGCGTATCAGACTCATTACGTTTACTCGCTTCTGTATATGTAGGGCTTCTCATTTATTTTTCATTTTAAAACAAGCACACGGCCTCAGCAGTTGCCATTAGGCCATTAGCTTCATCTCATTAGCCGTGTAAAAGTTGCTCCCTTTATTTCTCTTCCCTCTCGACAACCTTTAAAATGCAGCATTCGAAGGTTACGCCGCAGTCCGCGCTAAGCCGTTCGCCATGAAAATTAGAAATGGGACGAGCGCGGAATATTTTCTTTGTCTCGCGTCGGAGCTTTTTTGCCTGACCAGTCGTACAAATGTAGCGGGTTTTAAGGCAGCGGATGGCCATTAGGGAGGCCGGCGTCCATAATGGCCTTTTTTGGAGCTTGATAGCCCCTGGTTGCTTTTGTGCAGTGCAATGACTGACTCTCCATTGTTGGCCAAATTGAGAAAGAAGAATTATGTGCCACGGCTTGAACAGTGGTACTTACATTTATATGCTTTCTAAGGACGGATATTCACTCAAATGGTATTAGCTGGAGATGTTATGGATAGTTAGATGACCGTCGTAACCATTAATGTTGATATCCAAGCACCGATTTCAATAAAAAGACAAAGGCTGGACCATTTAGACTTAATTCTAAACAGCCACAGCTACTCAAATAAAGTCGCTGCTTTTTATAAGCTCTGACCAAATGGATCAGAGGAGTGGAGAACTTCATTAGCTATGCTCTTTCTTTACTTGTTTAATGAAATATCCACAGCACGCGCTTTTATGTGGATCACTCAGAGCTGCGTTTCGCTCTCCTTCTTCCTACAGTGCAGAAAGTTTAGCTTTTTTTTCATGCTTTTTTTTGGGGGGTTTTACCTTGAGAAGTGTTGTCTATTGTCAATGCCAATAGCCTTGAACTAAGATCCATCGACTGACTGTACAGAATGCGTAGGCCTGTAAAATAAATATAAAGGTAGATTCTCTTTTTTTTCGGCTTTGATGGCGCCGCACCAGCGTTAATGCAAGTATTTCATAAGATTGCAAGTACTAGTTTCAAGTTTGCTCAAAATATTCGCTCAGGATCTCAAAATAATAACACTCTCAATTTTTTTTGACTCAATATCTCACAATGGTGACACGTTTAAATTCAATATTGACTAAATATCTCAAAAGATGCCTTATTTTCTCAAAATACTGACAATGTCTCAGAACAATTCCATACTTTCTCAATAAATTGACTAATATTTATTCCTGAAATGTCGACGTCGTGGCTTGAATTAATGGCTTATTTTCTCAGAGATGCTACTTCAAAATTATGAGTTATTCAGTTTCAAGAAATTAATTATTTTGGGATAATAAGTCATTTTTACAAGATACTGAGTGATTTTTTGACCTATTAAGTGAATATTTGGAGAAAACACATCACTAATGTCAGATATTAAGTCAATATTTTGGGAAAAGAAGTCATTATTACAAGATACAAAGTCATATTTTGACATTTGACATTGAAAAAGCCCTCTTATGTGTGAAGATTATGCAAATTTAGTGAGGAAAAAAAAACGTTTACCCACTTTTTAAAATGATATTAGTATGAGTGTGTTGGCGTAGTGTGCAGCTGCGTGTTGAAACGGCTGCGCTGTATTTTTCCCACTGAGCTCCTCTTATGACATGACTGTGGTTTACATACCGAAAACAGATCGTTTTCACATGAACATTTTCCTCTTTCGTCCATTTATCCCTCATAATTAAACTGGCCAGCTTCGTTACTGTGCCTTTAAGACTGATGTATGTAAATGAACATTGTTCTGCTGTTCTGATTGGTTGTGCCTCATTTAAAAAAGCAGTCGAGGCTGAAACACCCCTTGTAGCTTCAGTGTGAGTGGGCGGGGCTAAACTGCTGTAGGTGGACTAGGTCCGGTCCAAGTCGTAGACCTTTCCACAGCTTGAGCTGTGTGGTACGGCAGCAGTATGTCAAAACATTGGCTTAGTATCATGAAATGATGACTTGTGTTCTTGAAATATTGACTTATTATCTCAAAATAATAACATTGTCTCAGATTTCTGACTTAATATCTCGCAATAATGACTTATTTAAATTAAATATTGACTTAATATCTCAAAAGACACCTTTTGTTCTCAAAATATTGAATTTGTATCAATATTCAGCCAAAATATTGACTTAATATCTCAAAACAATTCAACACTTTCTCAATAAATTGACTAATATCTGGAAGCAATGACATATTTTCTTGAAATTTCGACTTAATATCTTGAAATGATGGCCTGTGACTACTGCAAAATTATGAGTTATACAATTTAAAGAAAGTAGTTATTTTGGGGTAGTAAGTCATTTTTTTCAAGGTATTAAGTGATGGTAAGCTCATCATTTGGAGGTTGTTCATAGAAAGCTCATTAGCCAGTTTTGTAGAGGACTTTTATTTTGTAGAAGAAAGACTGTGCTGGAGGGGTTTGGTGTAATAGATGTGTTTCAGATGGTGCTGATTATGTGACCTGCATGGCACAAACAAGGCACATTTCCTGCTAATGACTGTTAGAGGATCAGTACAATTACATATGGGAGCGCCCTCTTCTGGACCCAGAAAAAACATGCTTTATATTGTTCTGCTTGTAGTTCTCCTCATTCGTAGCATCTGTTACAGCATGTAATGACATGCATTATTTTAAATGTGGTGTTAGGTTTGTGAGTGGAGAAATGAGAAACTAACAGACTCTAGTCAGATAGCTGGCATCTGAATTGCGGGTATGTCAGGAACAGAAACAGCAATTTTTTTATAGTGTCAAGGAGAACAGTGTCAAAAATCATGACGGCACATGTCAAACAAGGCAAAAGTGCCTCAGGAAAGAGGAACAGTGGTTGTGAGTTGAAGCACGCTGACAGGAATACTGAAGAATGACTCTCAAACGGGTAGTAGCCACAGAAATGCCCACCAAACTCCTGTTTACACCTTTTTAACCGGCTAAGTCATCATGATATTATCCTCTAAAAGCACTGCAGTGTAGGATTGGTCTGATATTTGGAAGCGAATTTGGGCCAACATCAGTGCACAAAATCCATAATGAGCCTCTTTAAAGAGTAAGGACACCCCGTCGTTTCTGGTAGCTCCACCCCAAGATCGGCTTTGAGAAGTGCTCAGAAATGGGAGGGACACTTCGGACCATTTGGGAGTGGAAAAAAGGAAAAATGAAAAATTTGAATAATAGAATAAAACCACTCTGTCTCTGTCGACTCGGATTTCGATCCCAGAGACTCAAAACATGACTTGGGCTCGCACCCCAGAGACCTGACTCAGACGTGCAGGGTAGGAACTTGGAGTCGCATGGCAAAATCTCGAGACTTGACTCTGACTTTCACATCAGAGACTCAAGGCTTGACTCAGACTTGCATTTTAGAAACTCAAAACTTGACTCGGAATCGCACGACAGAAACTCGAGGCTGGACTGACTCACGTTTCAGATACTTGACTCGGACTCGCACGGTAGAGCCTCAGAGCTTGACTCAGACTCGCATTTTAGAGACTCAAAACTTGACTCAGATTCACATGGCAAAACTTGACTCAGACTCACTTCTCAGAGGCTCATCACTCAGATTCGTTCCTCACAGACTCGAGACTCGACTTAGACTCGCACCTCAGACTCAAACTCGCATCTCTGACTCAGACTCACATCTCGGACTCACACCTCTGAGACTCAAGTTTCGACTCGGCCTCACACCTCTGAGATTTGAGCTGCAGAGACTGAACTGACCACAGTCAGTGACGTTATTCATACAGTTTGAAGAGAGGAGGGCCTGGGTTCGATTCCCCAGCCGGATGACCGGGGTCCTCTCTGTGTGGAGTCCGCATGTTCTCCCCGTGTCTGTGTGGGTTCCTCTGGGTTCTCCGGTTTCCTCCCACAGTCCAAAGACATGCAGTCAGGCCAATTGAACATGCTACACTGCCCCTGTGTGTGAGTGACCCTCTGTGTCTGTCTGTCTGTCTGCCCTGCGATGGACTGGCGACCTGTCCAGGGTGTATCCTGCCTTCCGCCCGATGACCGCTGGGATAGGCTCCAGCACCCCCACTGCGACCCTGACGGAGAAACAGCGTGGAAGATGGATGGATGAATGGACAAAGCATCGTATTTCAGTTACTAATGGAAAAAGACCGTAATAACTCTGTAACCACTGCAATATTCCTTTTTGCGAATGACAAAAGCCAGATAAGCTAGATGAGATCGTCAGTGCGATTAGGCGCGGTATTGACCGATCCAAAAGTGTTAGCGTTCCACGTTTCCTGTATTTCTTATTCATATTTCCACACCGCACAGCTATGTTGGTCTGACTTGTGTACCTGGCAGTTAAAGCTTCTTTGCATTCCCTTTAGGATCCTATGCATAAAACAGCCAAATGAATATGTAAGCGACTTAATAGTGTCATCCTGGGTACAGTGGCCTCCACCCACCTGCCTTCTGTAATGCTTTGTGTACAACAATCATGGAGATCATATTCTCAGACGCTCAGTAGGACCTTATTGTTGACCTTATTAGAACATGTTCTATTTTCTAGACTCTGTTGATTGTACAGTGCAGGCAGCCGGTGCTGATCTTAGGCCATTTCCTCCCTCGATAATGCTAAATGCTAAACAGCCCTGAATGGTTGGTGTCAGCACAGGTTAACTCCCTCTCACAGCAGAAATCACCAGCATTATAACGGCTTCAGCATTTTATGCTCGCATTTTACTTCCGCCTGTCACCCTGATGTAGGGGTCTTCATAAATGTTTTATGCCGCACATGAATCAGTCAAACGTTATGCGTTATGCTCGCTTCGGCCTGGATATTTTTCAATGTTAATCCATGTAGTTCAGCCCTTCTTTGTAGCGCGTCCACCCAAGGGGGAGTGGGTGGGTAGGGTGCCCATCAGTGTCCATTACAGCTCGTCAGTCCGGTCCTGTTTTGTGCTGTTTACAGCGAGATGTGCTTGGGTTGTCTGAAATGCTGTGTCCTCTTTTTTTTTTTTTTTTTTTTTTGCCATAAAACATTGATGGCTCCGAGTTTTTTTTTCTTACACTAAATGCGTCAGTGCTGAAAGCCGCTGGAATTTCAGATCAGGGAAAAAAATATGAATATATAGGAGGCGTGCGGCGAAATGGATACCGATTTTATGTCTTTGAGCAACACAAATGCGAGAAGTGGAAGGTCAGAGAAACATAACTTGAGGCTATGACACAAGTATTAAAGGTTTTATGGTATTTCTCTCGATCGCCCGCTCGATTTCCATGACTGCTAGCTCTTTAGCCGTAAGCGAATCCGAAAGGTCAAGCTAACAAGCGTGAAATGCAATGTCTGATTCCACGGCCGAGTGATGAAAGCAGGGACACCTCTGAACCTGAACCCGGCGCCGGACAAATGGCGCCGGCTGATGGATAAAATCAGATGTAATGTTCTTGGCAGCTCTGGGCGGCTTTTTCCGCCCCGCTCCGTGTACCCGGCATGTTTTCGCGCTGCTGGTGCTGGCCTCAGCCTCGGCCCGGTCCCATGTTGGCTCCTGTAGTCACTCCTTGCCACGTAGTTAGTTGCTTGCACTCATAACCCGAGGCTGTGCTGTAATTGGCAGCTGTCCGCTCTGTCACGGTGTCCAGTGGTTGGTAACGGAGCTGCTAGTGGACACTCTGCCAGTTGTGTGGCGATCAAAGGTGAAGCATGCCGTCACGGTCAGCCCGTGTCCACTGTAAGAGCTCTGGTGCTCTGCCAGTGCTTTGGATTAGGCCTGATTAGGCGTTCAGCCTCACTGAGTACACTGACGAGCAGGGTTTCTTAATATGTTTAATTAAACGGACCTGGTGAAAAGGGTAACGAGTGAGTCTACTCGATGATGTCCACTAATACAGTGGACATTATTTCTTACGCTATTTTATTTTTAGTTTTGTAAGCGCTTTACTGTAGGACAGGCTACATCACATCTATATAAGCTCATAATGACAACAGCCTTGTAAGCCTAATTAAGCAAATACCTGCAACCTTACAACAGGTGTTAGTCAATATTTCGTTTAGAACTTGAAAGCAGCTTAAGCATCTACAAAGTATCTGAAGTGGACTATCACAATATAATGTTACCCCACCAAGTCCACTGAACCCACCGAGGGGTTTATTTTCTTAGCAAGAGCCAAGCTGGTCACCTGGATAACAGCCTAAAAGTTTATGACAGTACTACATCATAATTTGCTGTAAAATTACAATAGAAAAGACTAAAAAACGTGTAATTTTAATGTCTTATACACGTCAAAAGTCAGGTAGCATTAACTTCAGGTAGCATTAAGCCCAGGCTGAACCTCAAACGCGTCCCTCCATCCATTTTTCAGTGCACTGTCTGCCCAGTATGGATGTGGCTGAATTCTAAGTGACTGTTTGTTAGACATACTAGTCACTGTTTTGGAGCAGGAGGTAGTATTTTAATCCCTACGTAGTGCATGATGTAGGGAGCAGGGAGCCGTTTGAGATTGAGCCCCAGCGTTGGAAAGGGGCTTCACAGAGCTGTTAATTGGTGCTTAATAGGACTGGAAATCGCATGTGGGACTTGTGGAAATTAGCATTGTTGTCGTCGTGGCAGTAATTTGGTAAGCAAAAATGACTTCTAAAGATTTTTACATTACATAAGATACCTTAAATTATTAATTGCAAAAATTGCATTTCATCTTGTTTTATGTTGTCCACAGTTTGGTTAAAGCAATAAGCCACTTGAGGCCTGCTGTATAACACTCGGGTGATTAAATCACTGTAACGTGTGGCCACTTGATGTCAGGTCGATGTTACACCTGTTTCAGGTGACATTCAATTTTGAGTTATGTCATGGCATTATAGCTTTGTAGCTTAGTGTATATCATAATGGCATAATGCTGATAGTGTAACAAAGCTTAAATCATATAAATGTCGTATAACTACCTAAAGGCCACTAAAAATGCTCAACCAGCCTGATTTGGTGAGCCATGTAATATTATTACAGCTGTTTCACCGCGAGCTGCAGAGTGAGCTGCTGGAATAAGTGTTTATATATGTTTATGTGGTATTAAAGTGTTAATTTCCTTAGATTAAGTAATAACTGGGAGAAAGATGAAAAATGAGCATCGTGTTTGTTACCTTGCCGTTCTGTTTATGCATGTGTTTATTCGTTTTCAAGCATCCAGCCCAGCTGCAAATCCATTTTGCATTTGAATGTTTTCTAAAGCCATAAAATAATTTTCTCGCTCTGACCTCTGACAGCCAACGTGTATCACATAGCAACTAATAACCATGAAGGACCATGCTGAATTACCACGAAGCACCATTCCATATTGTAATAAACAAATTCCATGCTGCGTATTAATATGCATTAACATATGCTACGCCTGGCCTTTTCACTGCCACACCATCAAAGCCAAATTCGGTTATCTCCAGAGTTAGGACCACCACTTAACGGGGAGGTAGCCTTTTGAAACGCAGCACACGTCTCCATCCTTGTGATTCTGCTGGAAACACTGAATATTCTCCTGTTTTTATTTGCTCCTCCTCAATGCAGATGCAGTATTCCTGCAGCTACGTGCCTGGATTATCTACAACCGTGCCCATTTTCCAGCCCATATAACCACCACCATCGTCATCAGCGGAAGAAGATGAAGAGAAAAAATCACAGAGAGGGTTCCTCCAGTTCCACGCGCTCATCACCAGTAACATAGTCATTTCCTGGGAAGAATTTACATAGCGCTAGAGCGCGCAGCAGTCAGCCGAACTGTCAGAGCTGCCACAGGATCTCATGTTGTCACTCCGTCATTGTCAGAGCATGCCAGGTTTTTTCCTCCTGGATAGACACCTCTCCATAATGTGCCGGCAAAGGCGCTTCTCAGCCGCTCTCTCTCTGCCTCTCATTACATAATGGATGTTGCTCTGGTGGATTGCTAGTTTCAATTACTTCTCTGCACAGCCAGGCATATTCCCGAACGGCCTGAGCCAAAGTCTGACCCCGCGGCCAATATTGCACCACTTCGATTGCAGCATGCATTGCCCTGGACGCTGCTTTTTGATGGTCTCGTTGCAGAGAAATGATCTTGGCGAGTACATTTATCCTAAATCTAGTCACAGTACGTAATGGTTCTTGTTTTCAGATTGTTGTAGGATTATTTGACCTATTTCGAAATGTTTGCTTATTCATCTTCTCTAAAAGTGAAAGCAACTCATTGAGCAAATTATGTTGCTTATTTCAATACATAATATTT
Source organism: Pygocentrus nattereri (assembly GCF_015220715.1). Taxonomy (NCBI): domain Eukaryota; kingdom Metazoa; phylum Chordata; class Actinopteri; order Characiformes; family Serrasalmidae; genus Pygocentrus; species Pygocentrus nattereri. The sequence continues at coordinate 39,122,401 of NC_051224.1, forward strand.
GACCAAGCAATGCAATTACAGGATAAAATAACAAGTTAAAATATTATCATATTATGTTTTTGGGTCAGTGGCATGACGTCCGTGCTAAATAAGACACATTTAAAAATCACACCGGGCAGTAAGGGACATTAGCATTTTTGTCACGGTAGTAATTTGGCGAGCGAAAAGTACTTATAAAGGGTTTTGCATTGCATTGAATTTCTTGATTTATCCGTGCACAATTATGTATTTCATAATATTTTTTGTTAAAGCAATAAGTTTTGTTAAAGCAATAAGCCATCTCAGCCTCCTGCCAGCCTTATTACACACTTACCTGGGATAAAATCACTGTAATGTGCGGCCACTTGCAGCTTATTGCTTTATTCTAGTAGCCGTTGCCTGTTATAAAGGCTACTTCTGTCAACTCTGCTGTGAGGTCAGACTATCTGCCCACATGCATATGTTTACATATGCACTACACTTTGCACTACATTGTATTACTTGTACTACCGATCTGCTCTGAGCCAAGGCAGCGAGTCTAAGGTCAACATAACACCTGTGTCAGGTGTCATTCAGCTGTGAGTTATGGCAGTTATCGGGTGAAATTACATAACCTATAATATTTCTTGTTTTTACATTGTTGTAGGAATATTCTTAGATTACTTTATATATTTCTAAATGTTACATCTTATCTAGTGAAAGTTTATCACTCATTGAGCAAATAATGTTAAGACCTAATGCTTGCAACAAGCAAATCTTCCAGTGCAATTATAGGAAAAATGACTTAAAACAAGCTAAAATGTCTAGAAATAAATTCATCATATTATATTTTTGGGTCAATGACATGACGGCCGTGCTGAATAAGACTGAAAATCACCCGGGGCAGTAACATTGTCGACCCGGAGGTAATTTGCTGAGCAAAGGTTTTTTTTTAATTTATAAGGGTTTTGCATTACATTAGATATCTTGATTTATCCATTGCAAAAATATGTATTTCATAATATTTTATGTAGTCCACTGTGTTGTTAAAGCAATAAGCCACTTTGAGGCCCTTACATTTGACTGCCTTACACCTGCCATATAACACCCTTATGATAAAATCACTGTAATGCGCGGCCACTTGCGTCTTATTGTTTTATTATAATAGGTGCTGAGTGTGATAAAGGCTGATTTTGTCAACTTTGGTTCAGGTCAGCATAACACCAGTGTCAGTTTTGAGGTATATGACAGTTATTTGGGTGAAATTACATAACATATAATGACTAGCTGTGTAGCTTAGTCTATATCATAGTGATACAATGCTGATATATATTGGCAAGTAAATTTATCCTAAATCCAGTAAAACAGCATGTTCTTATTATTGCTATTATTATTATTATTACTGAATTTCTAGGCTGGTATACTTCAAACGACAAACGACCTAAACAAAACCAAACTACTGCCAAACACACTGTTGTAAGTATACCAACGTGCACTATGTGGACTAGTCACAGCCAAAGGAAGGTCTCAGAACAAGCAACAGGGAAATTAGGCACAAACCACACCTTACAAATAAAAGAAAGTGCTAGGTGGCATCGTTTATTCTGCCAGCTCTTTTTAATGTCGATGCCCTTTAAGATTCAGGCGGAATATTTGCTGAACTGTTTATGTTCTGTGGCAAACTTTCCAGCGTGAAGCGTTCTTCCTGCTAGGCTCAAGACGTTTCCTCCCGGCTGAGGGACCCACTTAGCAGTTGAGACATGCACTGTGTCTGTACTTCACCTTTCAAGTCTTTGAAAGTCACCTCAGATGTCAGGTGCGTTCGCCATAGAGAAATGTAAAAGAGACAGGTAGGCTTTGTTTGAAGGCGCCGGATGAGAATGGGCCGTGGCTGGCTCCTCGCACGCTTGATCAAGGCATTCAAGCCGTGCGTGATGATTGCAGCGCAGATCTATTTGGCGACTCCCAGGTGCTGCTCCTCTGGGCCGCCCTTCGCTGTCTGGAGCGCTGAAAAATGTGCCACTCTGCAAGGGTCACACAGCTATGTAGATTTTGCAAATGCTGAGTATTTATTTATCAGGCTCGACAAGAATTTAGAGTCCGATTTCTGTTCCACGGCCAACTAAACACGTTCCAACTGTTTATATTTTGGGGAGGTCACTGATTGGTGGTGGGAGTTCACTGATAGGAAGAGGGGGAGCACGACAGTGGCTCAGCGACGGCCAAGAGGTCCACTCACAACAGAACATGTTCAATTTTCCGCTTTCGCTTTAACACCAGTTTGATTTCACCTTTCAGTCAAGCTAGCTTTCTAATATTTACTTAGTTGATGACGCTACGTATCCAAACGCTGTCCCTTCAATGGCAGCTGCTCACTGCATTCCCTTAGATTGGAATCATTATTTTCTAAACCTGAGTTGGTGCTTTAATTAGGCATAATCCAGTATGGTGTGGAAGTCTTGGCACCCAAGACTCATTTTCAAAGTCTATTTATTTGTGTAGTTTGTGTTTATTTGTTGAGAAAAGTTAATATTTGAGTAAACAAAATCTATAGAAAATGAATTAGTAATGATTATATATTTATATATATATATATATATATATATATATATATATATATATATATATATATATATATATATATAGTGATTTTCTGGATGTAAGTGTGTTTGTTTACCCATCTCCAAGCCTCTCCTCCTCGAGGAAGTCCAGTATTATATGTAGTTAAAAAGCAGCTCCTGGTTTGACCAATCAGAGCTCAGTAAATTGAGCTCATGATGTAATTGATGATATTAACGAGTCTCTGTGGCAGCTGTGAAGGTGTCCAGGAAAAATATGGACTCGAGAAATTCTTGTTACTGTTTATTGTTTTTCTGTTTATTTGAATTATGAATACGACTTTATTCTAATGTATATTGTGATAAACTCACTGCTGAGGTCAACTGGTTAAAAAGTTGCGTAGACGCCTAAAACTTTCCCACAGTGCTGTGTGTTTTGTGGGGAGCTGTTATAATGCCATCTTAGCTGGTACAAAGCAGGCCCTTTGTTCTAGTTAGCAGTGCTGTTTAACATTTAGCAATGGTTAGACAGATGATTTGACATTTATTAATCATACGTTCATTTAGTGACCATTTTTGCAAACTATCTATTCTTTTACGTCACGTACAGCCTTCACCCCTGATAATACCGTGTACCTATGTTTTATGTAGAGATAATTTGAAGGTATGAAATAAGTGGATACCACTCAACTTTTGTTCACTTTGCTCAAAATGCAGCTTTCCCATTAGAATTTGTGCAAAGACAAGCCAAGTGGGCCGAGCGGAAACCATGTATTAAGCCTTTAACGTGCTATTGATTCAATATCTTGGGATTGGTGAGCGAGATTACTTGGACAGCAGTGGTTTGCAGCGATAGTCAAGAACACGGGAATCAATTTTCAACCTTCTGACACAGCTCAGCCGTGTCGGCCGAAGTGCCATTAAAGTGCTAGTGAAGCCGTGTTCAGTGCTGGTTAATGATGGTGAGTTTTAGTCCTCTGACAGGACACCACAGGTTGCATTAAAGTTGAAACACGGCAAGATCTAGCATCTCTTCTCCTCTTGCCTGGTGCGTCTGCTCTCATCGATCACCGCCTGCCGTCTTCCTGTTGTTTTTTGCAGCTTACACCCAAGGAAAGGGGAAACGATGTGAGATTACCTTGATCCTCACCAAGATGGATCGTCAAATATTTATTAATTTACCGTTTTCATGTGAGGATACGGCCTTTGAGTTTGTCAGGCTCCGAAACTCGGCGCTGATCAGACGGCGGCTCTAACCCGGGCGGAGACTTCATCCCTCCCAGATGAAACGGGTCCAATCCCCAAAGTGCCCATCTCCTGTTCAGATTAAGCCTGCCTAAGACATGCCAATAGCCCTGTCAGAGAACAAAGGCAGCAACTGCAGCGATCAGCCTGAATGAAACGCAAGATGTGGATGTTACTTTTCAAAGGCAGACAACATTTTCCACGAGCACATGATCGTGAGGGAGGATAAAGCAATCCAAGAAACTTCTACTGGCCCAAACTAATGATTCAAATGTTTTACTACACTCTTAAAAATACAGATGCCATAGATGGTTATTTTGGGGTGTGTCGCTGCTGTTGGAACAAAACCCCGAATTTTTATCCAGTTTTGTCGTTTTTCAGTTTTTGACATCATTTGAAAATACCTGCTGTACTTTATACTGATCAGGCATAACATTCGGACCATGATCCTCGTTTCTACTCTCACTGTCCATCTTATCAGCTCCACTTACTGTATAGCTGCACTCTGTAGTTCTACAGTTACAGACTGTAGTCCATCTGTTTCTCTGATACTCTGTTACCCTGTTCTTCAGTGGTCAGGACCCCCATGGACCCTCACAGAGCAAGTGCTATGAATGAATTAGGAATTATTTAATATCTACTATGAATTACTCAGAATTTACTATGAATTACTCAGTATCTACTATGAATTACTCAGTATCTACTATGAATTATTTGGTATGTACTACAAATGACTAAGTACCTACTATGAATTATTCAGTAACTACTATAAATAACTTAGTAACTACTATGGATTAGTCCGTAAATACTATGAATAACCCAGTAACTGCTATGATTTATTAGTAAATATTGTGAATTATTCGGTATCTACTACAAATTACTCAGTATCTACTATGAATTATTCAGTAACTACTATAAATTATTCAGTATCTACTATGAATTATTCAGTATCTACTACAAATGACTTAGTAACTACTTTAAATTATTTGGTATTTACTATGAATTATTTAGTACCTACTATGAATTATTCAGTAATTACTGTGAATAACTTAGTAACTACTATGAATTATTCAGTATTTACAGTTCATTATTCAGTAACCTCTATGAAACTAGTGTGTAAGTTCTGTTCTGTGAATTAATTTTTTTTACTCTCACTGCATTTCAACTGATTTCATTCAACACTTTGAATTGAACAATGAAAAGCAACATTTTAGTTTAGATGAACAAACTTCTGCCCTGCTCTACTCTTTTCAGCGTAGTAATGAAGGTGAAGCGTAGAACTGCAGAGTTTGAGGTGCTAACAGTTATTATTTCCTAAGTCCCAAAACAAATCAAAAGGCATCACTTGAAAGAACGGATATCAAAAGCTGTTCCTGATTTATTTTATTTTATTTGTAGATAACGCAGTGCCCGCCACTAATGTCAGTAATGTGTTTGAACTGCTACAGTCAAAAATGAACATGAATGTGATTTAATGATGCTCGCATTATACACATATAACCGTATGGATACCAGAATATATTGCAGATTCACTTGAACTTTGGTTTGAAGTTTCTCCTCCTGGAAAGTCAAAACTTAGTTATGTTGTCTCTTGCAGGGTTTCTGGTCTGCTTTAAAGAAGTTAAACTACTTATACAAATGTATTCCTTGTAATTTCTGCATTGAGTGCAGTAATATGGTGTGTTACATATACGGCCTCATTAATACTGCATGATGCCCAGTAGCGGAGCGGAAACATCTCCAGGAATCTGCATTTGCGACAATATTGTTCCGTGAGATTAATAATATTGCCTTAGTGTTTTCTGAATTTCTTTGGCAATAATAAGATTGTAGTGTGAGAAGTGCAGACTTAAGCATGGCGCGCGCTGCCATGCTCCCAAATGATGAATGATGCATCCAAATAGATACAAATGGAATCTGTTTCTTCCTCTGAATGTTAATTCTTTTCCCGCCACGTGTTTCATGGCAGATCTCTTACATGTTTTTTTAATGATCTAGAGATTGAAATCTTTGTAATTTGATTCTGCTTTATTGCGCAGGAAAGTTTATTGATGTCATTGCGGGACGGAATGAATCTGGAATTAGCCTGAAACAGTCCAAATCGAGCAGTTTTGACTACTCTGCTCCAACTCCCTGCTTTTCCTAACAACGTAACGAATTCAGTTGTTGTTTGGAAATCTCAGCTGCAGCTCTGGTGTTTGTTTTTTTTTTTTTTTTTTTAGTTTTCAGCTTTCTCTTCTGTGGGTAACATGTTGAGGAATCATATCATTCCACACAATCATTCATCCTGTGCTTAAGCAGAATTCCGATGGAATTATGCAGAGCATCTTTGATGTTTGACACCGTAATATATTTGTCTGTCATTTTCTCGGTTTCCCGTTGTTGAATTGATGAATGTGCGGCACCGCAGTAAATCCCTCACGCGCTTCCCTACAATGCGGAAAAGCGCGCCCGCGTTCCGGCCTTTCTCCGCATGCTTCTGCAGAGCTGGCCTCCTACCTGCGGCTCTGCTCTCGCTCCTAATAGCCTCCGCCATCCATCTGTCTCTGTCTATAACCATCCTTACATACTCCTCTCTGGAGCCCCGCATCCTCTGCGCTTCCAATAAACATAATATCCCTCTGAAACCCATTAGATCACCGTCCGCCGTAGCTTTATTTAGATTTATATTAATTAAAGAGCGCTCTGTCAGGGATGCCGGATAACCTGCTTTTCCCCGCCTATTGTGGTTGCTTCCACCAAAAGTCTCATCCACAAACCCAAAGTCTGCAAATAAATAGTACTAATGGAGAGACCTGCATTCCTCCGCTCCCACGCGCAGAAGAGGGGGCTTTAAGCGGAGCCGCTAAACTGCGGGAGAGTTGCAATCTAATTATGCCCAACAGCATGTGCTCTAAAGGACAGGTAGCTCTCTTTTCATTAACTGAGCCGCGACAGCAGATACATCATGTTCCCCGGATGCAGGGGGAATGGCTGACTAACAGGGTGGGGAGGCACCTGAGAGGCGGAACTGGAGGGTGATGAATTGTAGGATCTGATGCACCACGTGACGCACGCAAATTGGATCTCGTTGTGACCAAATTCTGATGGACGCTCGTTAGGATGTATATTTCCAAAAGTATTCGCTCGTCTGGCTTCACACACACATGAACTTGAGTGACGTCCCATTCTTAATCCATAGGGTTTAATATGATGTCGGCCCACCCTTTGCAGTTATAACAGCTTCAGCTCTTCTGGGAAGGCTTTCCACACGGGTTAGGAGTGTTTATGGGAATTTTTGACCGTTCTTCCAGAAGCGCATTTGTGAGGTCAGATGCTGATGTTGGACGAGAAGGCCTGGCTCACAGTCTCCGCTCTAATTCATCCCAAAGGGGTTCTATGGGGTTGAGGTCAGGACTCTGTGCAGGCCAGTCAAGTTCTTCCACACCAAACTGGCTCATCCGTGTCTTTATGGACCTGCTTTGGTCACTGGTGCTCAGTCATGTTGGAGCAGGAAGGGGCCGTCCCCAAACTGTTCCCACAAAGTTGGGAGCATGAAATTGTCCAAAATCTCTTGGTGCTGAAGCTTTAAGAGTTCCTTTCGCTGGAACTAAGGGGCCGAACCCAACTCCTGAAAAACAACCCCACACCATGATCCCCCCTCCACCAAACTTTACACTCAGCACAATGCAGTCAGACAAGTACCGTCTCCTGGCAACCGCCAAACCCAGACTCGTCCATCAGATTGTCCAGAGTCCATTGGCAGCGCTTTACACCACTGCATTCCACGCTTTGCACTGCGCTTGGTGATGTAAGGCTTGGATGCAGCTGCTCGGCCATGGAAACCCATTCCATGAAGCTCTCTACGCTGTTCTTGAGCTGATCTGAAGGCCACATGAAGTTTGGAGGTCTGTAGTGATTGACTGTGCAGAAAGTTTGGTGACCTCTGCTCACCATGCCCCTCAGCATCCGCTGACCCCGCTCTGTCATTTTACGTGGCCGACCACTTCGTGGCTCAAACAATACTGTATATACAATTTCGTAAATCACAATACTACTCACACTAAGACTAGACTTCACTGTTTACTATTATCTATAAGCCATAAGAAGTTTCCATGCATTTTTTTATATTGGTATAAATGTTGATATGTGAATGTATCCTTTGTTAACAGCCTTTAAGAACAAGTTATTCATTTTTCACAGTCAAAAAAAGCACAAAACTTGTTTAATAGAAAATTTCCCAGAAGCCTTCACAACTAAATCTAATATCTGATGTCACTCTTTCCCTTCATTCCAGCTTCCACTCTTTTCAGGAGACTCTCAGCTCCTCAGAGAACCTGCAGACACGCCTCCAAAGCTCAGTCTGAGAAGCTGGTTGATGATTTTCTGAATCAAACCCATTCAGTGGTGCTGAGGTCTGGACTCTGGGGTGGTCAGTCCATCGTTCAGCTTCTCTGTTTGATGTGTCCGTCTCCTTTTCTCAGTGAGGTTCTTCTTGATCAGCTACACGTCCTTTCAGACCCACAGCGCTGAGTGGTCTTCTCACAGTGGAAGGATGGACAGAAACCCCTGTGGATGTTTTCAGATCTAAAGCAGCTTGATCTTCTTCTCTCTCTCAGAGATCAAAGCTTTAAGGGCTGTTTATCTAATGGGGCAGTTTTGGGGTCCACCAGGTCTTCCAGGTGGTTGTTAGGAGCCCCATTTTCTCGGTTGCTTTTAATGTATTTTTGAACTCCAGTTGTGGAAACTTCTGTTTTTCCTATGACTTTCTTATGCAAGTGAGACTAATTCTAGACTAATCTGCTCAGAAATACCTCCTGAAAAATAAATAAAATGTCATCTGACTTTTGCACAGTACTGCATATTTTTGATCTAAATCTAAAGCGACTAGTTTTGTTGACAGTCTATGTCATTTGAGATTCTTCTATACTTTCTACATAGACAAACACAGAAACTGTAAACAACTCTTGTGTGCTTATTGACTTCTGTGGGCTTAGAGGGCGATAGACGAACCTCCCAGATGTTTCGGTTGAAGCTGAACTGCACATGAGGTGAAGTGACCTTGAGACAGGTGTTTCATAGCTGCAGTCCTGTAAATATTGAACTGTAAATGTGCTCCTGCTGTCTAATACGGTGCTGGTGTAGGATCCTGCTGTGGTTCCTCCCGCCCTGTGGACCTGCCCGACTATCTCCTGCTGTGATGAAAAAGCCTCACCTGGATGCTCCAGAGATTTTAGTCAATAGTCTGCCTTCGCATTGCTTTCCAACTTTTAGTTGTCGTGGTTTATAATGAGCTTCACGACTGCAACTCCTACGTGAACTCTTCACCTGTTCGTTGACTGTCTAACCCTGACACTCATATCGAACGTCTTCCCCACCGTGGTTATATATCTACAACCCTGTATGCGTCCCACACAATCAGTAGATCGTACAGATCATTGCAGACTTTCCTCTGGGTTACAGCAGTATCTATTTGTTTTATAATCTTGTTCCAGGTCTTACTAGACTATCCAGTGCAGCCCAGGGCATGATAGGCATGGCCATAACTAGCTATGAGGACACCGAGGTCCAGACCTTGGTAGGTTCAGAAGGAATGTTTTGTCCACTTTTCTCCATCCGTGAGATTAACTGTAAAAACATCCCCGTTATGATAATACAGTAGTCGACTCAGGGCTGCAGCCACAGTGTCACAGACCTACGCAAGGGGGGTCAGGGTATTTATTATGTTGTCATTTTGTATGAAAATGAAATCTTTGTTTTCTTAGAGCGCCGTCACTGCATTATATGTATTACCTGCCAAGATCAGCCTTATTTTCTCGAGCCCTCCGATCACTGCTGAGCTACCGTTGCTGTCTGAAATGATGTTAGCCGCATGTTTGTGACTAGTGTTGGGACTCCGAGGTGCTCTGAAGTTTCAGAGGGTTTCATTAGATTTAGTGTGGACAAAGTGACGTAACTACCCAATGAGTAGTGGTTGATTCTCAGGGGACATCAGAACAGCTGTGGCTCGGCCGTAGACTTAACTGCCCACTCTGTTTATCTCTGTATGAGACGCTTTGCTGACCTGAGTACCAGAGTAACTTTGTAAAATGCAAACTCTGCATTTCATTTTTTTGTTTGTACTGCTCGAAATGTTGCTGGCTGAATCGGCTTTAGTTTAGCCCCAGTAGCTGCTCGGTTTAGGCTACAGGATCTGTAGTTGGCTATATTAGTGATTAAGATTAGGAAAGTTACTTACTCATAACGTATCAGTGAGGACAGAGAGGCAAAAGAGACAAGCAGAGAGAGAGAAAGAAAGAGAAAGAAAAAGAGAGAGAGAGAAATGCCCAGTATGGCACTACCCCAACACCAAACACAGCAGGGGTAACGTGGAAGGACATGACAAACTAGGAGGGTAGGCCCTTCCAACACCCTAAGCCCACCCACCTCTGGCATAATGTCATTACTGGGGAGTGGCACAACCATCTCCTATCATCAGGAGATCAACCTCGCAGTTGGCCTCGCTCTCTCTGGGTGAGTAGGATGGCCCCTGCAGACGTAACAGAACTGGAGGTTAATGTTCTCCTCCAAGCGCGTTCGGCTGTCCAATGGCATTTGTATTTGTAAAGATCACCCTCCTAGCGCTGGTTGTATAACATGATTGGAGGACAGTCCTAGCTAGTGGGTGGAGTTGGACACGACTAAGTTGTGGAGAAAAGTTCAGCACTGGTTTTAAGGTCCAATTGTGAACCTTAAAAAAGTTCATATTTGTACCTTTTCATAACCGAATGTTTTAAAACAGAACAGTGGAATAAATGCCTGGAGGCGGGACAGGGTACACGGAGGCAGTACAGCTTAGAACACATCATTATTACGATCCAGTTATGTTCCCTGACTAAAGGAACAGTTATTACACATTTCTCGGAGTTTAATAGCAACTTCAGTGACAACAGCTATAACTGTATTTTTAACCAGGTTTTGGTGCATCCCAGGAGCCACTTTGCATGGCCACGCCCACTGAGCTCCCCATAGCAGCGTGGTACAAGGTTGACGCCACAGTACCTTTTGTCTTGTTGTCTTGCAACCATCTGGACCAGAACAGAACGCTCTTATTCATACGACCATGTGGAAAATAACCATGGTGTGAAACATATTTTACTCTCTTTCTGACAACGATAAAGCTCCAGCTCACACACTAGCAGTGTTTTTGCTTGTAATGTTGCGTTGTTGCTTTGTGTGTGTAGTCTGGATGAGACGAATCCCACTGTCGTACACTTGACTAGTACTACCAGTAATACTAGGATTTCAAAGTCTTTGCAAACTAAATTCTAGTTGGTGCAGTGCTACTTTTATTTTTAGACTATCCCACCCCCACTGCAGTCAATAGCTCTATTGCATGTAGCTCTGCTATAGAGCCTGTTGGGGAGATAGAGAGATAGATAGAGAGAGAGAGAGAGCGAGAGCTGCAAGTGGAGTGTTTTTGGGTGGCTCCGAGCAGGCGAAGGTGGAGGATTTGTGGGGGAGCTTTGAGGCTCTCTGGAGGAAGCGAGGAGAGAAAGATGTCATCGGGAAGCTTTCGGCGGACACCGGCGGCAGAAAGGCAGTGTAGGAGTGATTGATCAAGGTGTCATTCCCTTTGCATTCAACATTAAAGCCATTTACATTTTAGAAGGGAGCAGTTCTCCTGGCCATTAAAAATTAATCACAAGAAAGTTGTGTGGGAATATTGATCTTCCATCTGCTGCTCTTCTAAGAGAATGTGCTATCTCTGTAGACACCTTGCAAAAAAAATCCTCAGCCTAAATTCTTCATACCTGCATTGACATTTTTCAGTGGCAGGAGCTTCCAGGGTTGAAACGGGCGGTTTTCAGACTGATGGAGACAGCTGCTGCTGCTGCTGCTGCTGCTGTGTATGTGAGCATAAAATGGGCGAGATTTCAGAGATATGTGTCTGAAATATGGGTTTTAATAACCTGAATGTTTTATCTTTTGTATTTGAGTCTGACAGTGTATTATATGTATTGTAAAGCAATATATCGCCTCACAGCGAGGAGGGCCTGGGTTCGATTCCCTGGCCGGGCGACCAGGGTCCCCTCTGTGTGGAGTTTGCATGTTCTCCCCGTGTCTACGTGGGTTTCCTCCAGGTTCTCCGGTTTCCTCCCACAGTCCAAATTGTGATTGTGTGTGTCTGTCTATCTGCCCTGTGATGGACTGGCGACCTGTCCAGGTTGTATCCTGCCTTCCGCTCGATGACACCTGGGATAGGCTCCAACAACCCTAAGGGAGAAGCAGCTTAGAAGATGTGTGTGTATGTGTAAAGCAATATACACTCACTGGCCACTTTATTAGGTACAATAGCTCGTTAACACAAATAGCTAATCAGCCAATCACACGGCCGCAACTCACTGCATTTAGGCCTGTAGAGGTGGTTGAGACAACTTGCTGAAGGGGGTCCAACCTTTTACTAGCAAGGTGGACCTAATAAAGTGGCAAGTGAGTGTATAATCTAGTATTGATTCTTAAATCCAAAGACAGTGAAAAACATAAACCTTGAGATACTCTGATACCAAATCCTGTATTTTCATTATGTATTACCAGTCAAAGCAGCCATTAAGTACAAGTTATTGATTTATTGATGTATGACTATCCACTTGCATAAGGAAGGAGAAAGTAAAAGGAATATAAGGGGAAAAAACTCAATAAATATTCAAACCTGATTAAAAGCTACAGAGAAAATGGGCCTCCTAACAACCACCTGGAAGAGCTGGTAGACACCAAAACTGCCCCGTTCAGAACATTGGTTAAAGCCTTCATCTAGGAAGCTTGTTGACCTTTAAGTCCCTGGACACCAATGTGCACACAAGATGACCTAAGAGCTGTTGACAACTTGTGCATTTGTCTACAATTTGAAGTAAACAACAAAATATACAGTACTGTGCAAAAGCCAGAGATCACATTTTATTTTATTACAGAGAAAAAGCAGAAGTTTCCAAAACTGGAGTTTAAAAAATAATAAAAGCTCCAGAGAAAACATGGCTCCTAACAACCACCTGGAAGAGCTGGTAGACCCCAGAACTGTCCCCCATCAGATAAACAGCCCTTAAAGCTTTGACCTCTGAGAGAGAGGAGAAGATCAAGCTGCTTCAGATCTGAAAACATCCACAGGTGTTTCTGTCCATCCTTCCACTGTGAGAAGACCACTCAGCGCTGTGGGTCTGAAAGGACTTGTAGCTGATCAAGAAGAACCTCACTGAGAAAAGGAGATGGACACATCAAACAAAGAAGCTGCACGATGGACTGACCGCCCCAGAGTCCAGACCTCAGCACCACTGAATGGGTTTGATTACTTCAGAAAATCATCAACTAGCTTCTCAGACTGAGCTTTGGAGGCGTGTCTGCAGGTTCTCTGAGGAGCTGAGAGTCATTTTTGGTCAATTTCTTTTGGTCCATTTATCATGAAATATACATACGATGTAAAAGATAACGGGTATTTTCAAGTTACATCAAAAAATGAAAAACGTCAAAAATGGAGATACAAGGTCTTCCTACAGCATCGATATGTGGAATATGGCCAAGACTGGATAATGATAGGGCACAATTCGGAACATAGTTTATCAGGGATTCAGAAATGTATGAAAGTGATAAAACATGAAAAGATTTTAAAAGTCTTTATTAGTCAGTACTAAATGTGTTTCCGCCAGCCAGATGGAGAGACACTAAAACTGCTCTATTTACATTTACAGCATTTAGCAGACGCTCTAATCCAGAGCGACTTACTAGTAGAGCTTCGTCTGTCTAGAGAAAGTCTCTTTGCTAGTTACCAACAGGTTAGAGAGAGGAAGACGGTCCTGAGCTCAGATACTGCTAGAAACACAGTCACTGTAGATACAGAGAGAAAAGGAACCGAGTGGAACACAGAACAGTGCAATACAATACAATACAATACAATACAACACACTACACTACACTACAATACACTACACTATACTATACTACACTACAATACACTACACTACACTACACTAGAATACAATACAATACACTACAATACACTACACTACACTACAATACAATACACTACACTACACTACACTACAATACAATACACTACAACACACTACACTACACTACACTACAATACACTACACTACAATACACTACACTACAATACACTACAATACACTACACTATACTACACTACAATACACTACACTACAATACAATACAATACAATACAACACACTACACTACCCTACACTACACTACAATACACTACACTACAATACATTACACTACACTACACTACACTACAATACACTACACTACACTACACTACACTACACTACACCACACTACAATACACTACACTACAATACACTACACTACACTACAGTACACTACACTACAATGCACTACAATACACTACAATATACTACACTACACTACAATACACTACACTACAATACACTACACTACACTACAATACACTACAGTACACTACACTACAATGCACTACAATACACTACAATACACTACACTACACTACAATACACTACAATACACTACACTACACTACACTACAATACACTACAATACACTACACTACACTACAATACACTACACTACAATACAATACACTACAATACACTACAATACAATACACTACACTACAATACAATACAATACAATACACTACAATACAATACACTACACTACAATACACTACAATACAATACAATACACTACACTACAATACACTACAATACACTACAATACAATACACTACACTACAATACAATACACTACATAAGGGCAGTACATTACAATCAATACTTAATTCGTATAAGACGTGTCTTCAGTCTGTGTTTGAGCCAGTGGGAGTTCAGAGAACCTTGTTTTCTACTATGTGTTTACATTAATAATAATGATAACTGCTTTTTCCTGACAATAAAAAATCTACTTAATGGACTTAATGGCTGTAACTGAAGTAAATGACAGGGGTTCTCTGACTTTTGCACCGCACTGTATCTTAGTCTATGCGTATGTAGAAATTCTCCATCTGGGTCTGGGATGTGTTTCATGTAATTCTTCTGGTTTTGTTTTATTTAATTTTGTGTCAGTAAATGCCCTTAAAATGCCTTCATGACCAAAACTAAACATTGCAAGCTTTGTTATTCTTAAGCCTGATTTATATGTGAAGGCCAAACGGTGTTATCTTATATCCAGTGCATCAGATCTTCTTTATAAACTGTGTGCAGTCCATCACAATTTCAGCCACATTCCCATTTCACATTTCCACAAATGCACTGCAAAATTTTGTATTATGTCAAGTAAAATTGTCTAAAATATAGTCAATGAATCCAATATTCTCCAGCTGAGATTGTTTTAAACTCAATTTGAGATTATTTACCTCATTTCTAGACATTGTTTACTTCTTTTAAGTGATTTTATTAAGTAAAATTCTCACTATATTGGCAGATATTTTAGCTTGTTGTAAGAAATGTGCAAAATTATCAGTATAATGAGATCATTTTAATAAGTAAAACTGCCTGAAACAGTGAAAAATGTCTAGAAAAAAGATTGTGCACTCATTATAAGATTAATAATCATCTCAAAAGGGGAATATTTGATATATTAACTGGATTTAAGGTCATTTCATTTGACAACATCCCATTCTTTGCAGTGTGATCACATCACGTCTGTTGTCTGAACAAAGCTGAAGATTTCTCTGTACCTGTTGTGTATTAATTATGAGCAAGCACATGAGGATCATTCATCGTTTATGCACTAAATATTATGACTGGTTGATTGTAAGGTCGTGACGAGTGAAGCATAGACGGCATGTCACAACCCACTGATTCAACCGTTAATGGCATATAAGCTGGGGGCTGAATAGCTGTATGTGCACCACACAGTTACATAACTGTCTTCCTCAGAGTGCTTGCACTGTCTTAAGCTGACAAAGCCTATAGTGGATGCACAGTTAAGTGCCGGTCTGAGCAAGTGCATTATTTCTTATAATGAGGTCTCAAGCTTCTACTTCACAAGGTACATTCATTTCCTCCGGGCAAGAATCCTGGGCCTGTCTTTAAGTCGTATCGCCTCATTTTCCTGCTTTTAGGACCAGCTCAATTCATTACGATGTTTCAGGCGCGGACGTGGTCCCCGAGCCTCTCATCAATGGGTTTTAAAAAGCCTAGTTGCCTAGTACCTGAAAACGAGCATCATTGAGCGATGATTAATAATAAAGGAGCGCACGCCTGAACTTATCATCCGAGTTCCATGATTGATGTGTTTTTCGGAAGTCATAATTATTTATCCTGCCCTCGCGGTGCACTTTTTACGACACGTAACGAAAGCTGGCAAGCTGCATTTTCTCCGGTGAGCTTGCCTCTATTAGCCAAGCAAAGCATTTCTTTATGAGACCATTAAACTAGCACATGCGATCCAAAATACTCATTAGAACTTAACCTTCTAAGTCCTGAAGTAGCGCTTTTATTATCCAGCACCAAGAAAATCCCAGTCAGCAGTCCACCACCCCCTCCTTCCATTCTCTTTTTATGAGCTGGTACAATCAATAAAGGATTGTGTAGGAGAGCCTCATCCCATTCTGAACATAATTTGTGTCAGAAATGTCTACTGTTGTACAATGGAATATTGACTTATTAAATAAAAGACAGGAAGGCCTGCTTTGAGTGGGAGCGAGGGTGACAGGGATTCACGGGGAGTTTTCTTATGGGATATTAGGTTTGGTCTTATTGGACATGCATAAGCAATAACGGGGAGGTAATTTCTCCATTTCTAATTAGGGTCACATGCAAATGAAATCTCGCTTCGTGTTAGTTTTATGCCGCTTCAGGAGTTCTCATATGCTTGGGAAATTTATGACTGGGAACGCTAAGGAAAGCAGGGGCGTGGAGCGGGAATGTGTCATTATGCGGGACGGCGATGGACGTGGCGTGGCTGATTTTTATGGAGATGCTCTTTATAGGTGATTGAACGGCGGTAAACGGGAAGGGTGAGACAAGCGGGTCCGCCTTGGTGCCTAGAGGGTCCGAGAAGCCAGCGCTAACAAATAAACACAGCAGAAGAGGTTTATAGGGGTTAACCTGGAAGGAATGCATGAACGCCGTCCGAGGTGATCTTTGACCCCTCGCTTCGGCGTGGCTCGTGCAAAGCAAGCTGCAGGTGTCAAGGTGGGCTCCAGTGCGGGCACAGGCAACCTTTGACCCCAGACCGCTCGGCTGAGGATGCGCCGAGAGTTCTGCCAGCTATTAGGCATACATCAGTGCTCAAATAACAGTGGCAGACATGGAGTGAGATGACTTGTTCTCGTTCATGCTTACTGCAGCATGTCTGTTCTCCCACTTCGGTGCCCTGGAAGAGCCTCGCAGGCCAGTCAGTAAGAGATCTCTAAAAATAAGAACAGCGGAGCAGCTGACAGCCGTCGCTCCATTCCTCCACAGCTTCTGCTTCTCTCACTCACTCATGACAACATCTGCTAGCTGAAATGTAGTTCCAGCTGTAATTGACAACTGGAACTCTAGGCTAGTTATTAATATTAATCTTTTTTGCAGACCCCCTAACAGTCATTCCATCAGCGCAATTGAATCAACTCAAGATATTTTTAATTAATATAAGCAAAGGAACTATTTTGCCCGATAGCTCTATTATCAGCTGCTAGTGAGCAATGAGGGGTGAAAAGCGTTGAGCTTCTTTGAAAGCAGATCCTCACTGATCAGATTTTTAAGTTCTGCTTGTCATGCATCACTCTTCACAAAGTAAACTATCAAAAAAGTAGAACTAGAGAGCAAATGCAGGGCTATACGGTAGGATTCGTTTTACTCACATTTGCAATCTAAAAAATATTCTTTTAAAATATTTTTTTACCAGTTTTTTCCCAATCTAGTCATATCCATGGCCACCCACTATTTAGAATGATCCCAATCACATGATACTACCAGCATTAAGAAGGCAAAAGCTAGCACAGGCTTGACCTGTGAAGCACCACAGGGTCTTTTCAAACTTCCTGAAGCGTCATTGGACAGTCGAACATCAGATCTAAGTGGAGGGGGTGGGTAAGTTGGGGGGGGGGGTGACATCCTACCTCCTCAGCAACCGAGGCCAATTATGTTCTCTTGGTCTCGTGGCCACGAATGGCTGTGGCATCACCAGAGATCAAACTCACAATTTCCTGATCAATCCAATCAACGCTTACATGGTTGCACCACTCGGGAGCCCATTTAAAAAAATATTCAACTAATAGGTCAATATTATACCTCTGGCGTATGTACCATCCTCTGCATAGGCTTGCTAAAAAATCTTGAGAAGTAGACGTATACCTCTCACCGCCACAGTTTGATGAATAATTTAATGTACTGATGTATAAATACGATGCTGTGTCTCTGCGAGTTGTGTTGGTCAGAAGGAATCGAGTGTGGGCATGCAGGTTGAGATTAAAGGGTTAACCATGCTCGCTTCTGCGATGCGCCTGTTATAATAGCCTGGAAAGACATGAAATCTGAAAGGACCATTTGTCATCATAACACATGATGTGGCCATGGTAACCTTTGCTAACCTTTGAAGAAGAAGAAGAAAAAACATACAATCAAAAATCCTCATTGTTTATCTCCCTCCTGCAAGACTTCGACAATATGATCAATGCAATCAATGCTCATCTTCAATTTTAAGCATTCAAGAAGAGGCTGCAAAAGATCCTACGCTGGAGCATCTTGCATTTCCCTGGCCTGAGGCTTGTGTGGGATTGCGTTGTCCGAAGCCCCTGTGCTCTCCGTAGGTGTGCGCGTGGGTCCAGGATGCTCCAGGCCGGACTCAAATGCCAGGCCAGGCGGGGGAGATTAAAGAGGGCTCGCTGCTGCTCTGGCAGCTTCGCTGGGAGAGGCAGAAGTGAGGCCATTGTTCTGCCGTTAATTGAGCCCCTATGGCCCAGAGGAGAGGTGCTCCATAACCCCACCACCCCCACCCCTACCAAGCTGCTTTTCCTCCACCACAATCACATGAGACATCGCTCTCTTCAGACGACCAAATGGCATCGTGCACTGTTTTTTCGACTCCAAAAAGGCAATTGGGGATGAGTAGAGGAGGTCACTGCGCCCTTTTTGTCTTGTTACCTCAGATTTTAGGGCGGGGGGCTTCAGTGTCGTTCGTGGATGGTGTTATAGTGTCAGAGATGAGGGGACCATTGCCGTGTCCGAACGGCAGGATGTTGTAATCGTAAAGCTTAGCGGAGAGAAAGATGTTGAAACTCTTTTCCTGAGACAGATTTCAAAGAGAAATCGATGGTTGTTTGGATTGGCTGTTAGAATTTTTCCTAACGAGCCGCCTTTTTTTCTGTTTTTGTCCTATGAAGTCGAAGCCTCAGAAGCTGGAAAAACCTCTCCGAGTAAGGGAGCTAGTGCCAGAACGGCTTGCGCTTCTTACATCCTAACGAATACGGTTATGAGCCCAAACGGGACCTGATCATAGATGTCCTATTCCTGGACCTCTGGTACAATAACGCAGCCGCAGGTCTAAATTCATCATGCCGATAATTCCCTGGTGTTTTTTACGAACGCAGTTTCTTTAAAATCTGTTTCTTTTGACCTCGCTCTGTGACGTACTGCGGAATTATAACAGTTGCCAGTGTGATATTTATGTTTGGCCACTGTAAGATTCTTCCCGCTGAGAACATATTTATGCGGGTTCAGCCGCATGCAAACGAGGTGGCACTCATTCTTCCTTGCACGGCAGTCTTCCCGTACCAGATCAGTTATATTATCTATTCATATGGACTCCCCAGGCTTTGAAGGGCACTTAATTAGTCTCCTCAGTGGTGACTGGATATTTGACCTTTAAAAGTAAATTGAGTCTTTTACAGTGGTTTCTCTTAGCCTGGGTTTCTAACATTAGTGGTGGTGGGGAGGGGAACCAAACCTTTCTTGATTTTACTTCTCAAGCATGACGATGGCTTTGAGTCTCACTAGAGAGGCCATTTACAGTCAGGTAGTCTCAACCACATAGCATTTCGCTGACAACCAAGACTTCCATCAAGCCCAATGTGCATCTGAGTGTGAGTATTTGTGTCTGATAGAGCGTGCTGGACTTTAGTGAAGCAGTGGCTGGAGAAGCATCTCGAAATGTCGATGTTCCTCTCCCGCATGCGTTCTCCAAATGCCATGCGAATTGCTCTATACATCTTCCACATTGACTGACTGGTCGTACAGGCAAAGCTCTCAACGCGGCAGCCTGCCAGTCTTCCTCACATCTGACCATGGCTCATAGTAACCCAGCAGATTTACAGAGCGATGCTGATGCTGTGTGACTGGCAATGCAATTCATTGCTTGGCCTAAAAAGCTCTGGATGCACTTAAGAGGTTCCTATGGACATAATGAATAAATGAGTGCCATGAAATTGCAGCTTCCAGGAAAGCATATTACTTTCTGTGTTGGTAAGTGATCACATGTGTTGCTGCTCTAGACACCTCTGTAAACATTTTAAACTGGCCATCAGATACGGATCTCCAGTTAATCGCTGTCTTTACTTCGTCTTCCATTTCAACCACTCAAGTCCTTCTCTAGGAGCATGTGACTGTCATTTTGAGAAGCCCTGAAATATTCCTTTCTCTCCGTTTTCTGATCATTGTGTATCTTTTTCTGCACTGAAAAATAAACTGCTTTCCCTCTAAAACGACACATCAGGAACCAGGGGCCTCTTTTCCACTGTATGGCCGAACGTTTATGAGCAGGGAGAGCAACCGTCCAGCGGCATTTCCACATGGATACGCCTCGACATACGGTTTGAGGAGATTAAAAAATAGTTAGAGGTTGAATGCAGAGCAATAATTTGGGTGCTTCAAGGGTGGACTAGCAGTGGAACACAGGCAGCAGGGTGCCAACCTTATTAAGCCAGTGGACCGATATATTCTCGCTATGTGAGTATAAACAATTGCTAAATGTAGGCTCTGTAGCTTCCTACCTAAGCTAATGGGGTAGGAAGCTTTGGGGACAGTCGTGGGCTGGAGGTTAGGGAAGTGGACCGGAAGGTTGTGGTTTGATCCCCAGTGCCGACAGTCCATGACTGAGGTGTCCTTGAGCAAGACATCTAACCCCCAATTGCTCCCCGGGTGCTGTGGATAGGGCTGCCCACCATTCTGGGCAAGTGTGCTCACTGCCCCCTAGTGTGTGTGTATTCACTAGTGTGTATGTGGTGTTTCACTTCACGGATGGGTTAAATGTGGAGCTGGAATTTCCCTGTTTGTGGGATTAAAAAAGTATCACTTAACTAATGCTAGCTGTCTCCTTTCTCTTCCCTACTAGGTAAGACCAGCCTGCATAGACCAGCAAGATAGTCACCAGCAGAACCAGTGCATGTTGTGTTGGCAACACCAGCACCAGACCAGCATACCCCACCCCCCATTAGCTGGGTAGTTAGCTTAGCTAGTGGCCTACAGATGCAAACACCACAGGTTTGATTCTGACTAACTGCTGCTCTGATGTTGGTGTAGATAATACAAACTAATGTCTGAAAGAGCAAAATTGAACGACTGAAACTGTTCAGTGTTTTGAGGTGTAGCCTGTTGGGCTCAGCTAATGTTAGTGTACTTAATAGTCTAAAAGTGCTACTCATCGTACTATAGGCTCAGTTCGGTTAACTAATGCCCACATTAGACTTCTTTAGAAGATGCCTGAGAGCACAAGGTCGAGTGACTTGTTTCTGCCAGAATCAAATGTGTTCTGTGGTGCGCGGTTTCTTCAGTATTTCCTGGTTATGAATTAGCAGCACAGCAACCGCAACCGATCTCACCAGTCTGCACCAATGTGGAACAGCCCTGAGAACCCTTCGGCCCTGCCGTGGAAAAGAGGCCGGCGAGAGATCCTTGTCTCTGGCCCGGAAAACGTGATGCTTTTTGGATGGTCTCTTAGTCACGGAAATGGTCCAGTGCCATCCTAATTATTTTAAAAGTTTTGCACGGGCCGTCTTTGTGTGACTGCCTAAGAAAACGGGATAATTAATTGAGAAAAGGGCAAATAAATCCTGAAGGCTCACAGTTGCTCTATGACAGCAGTCGTTTTTCCCTCCTGAAGGCTGCTCCGTGCTTGAGTTATGGCTTGAGCGTTTGCCAGGGTCCACTGCCTGCATCTCCGCGCTGCCTCTGAGCACAAGAGGAACTTCACAAGCCCCACGAGCCGAAGGTGATCTCCAGCCGAAAAATGTGCCACCTTAGACCCAACGAGCAGTGTTACATTTATCCGGTAGGCTCAATGTTGTCGACGTGGTTTAGATACGAATGTTCAGTACTTGAAATGCTGTTCCTTCTGACGCAAAGCGGGAGGCCACAAATGAAACCTCCTGGGTTTTAGCCGCATGAATTTTCCATCACGAATACAGTAGATGTTACTGCCTGAAAGCGGACGAGGGTGATTTATCGTGGATCATTTGTAACTGGGACCTTTCCCGCAGACCCCTCTGTGTTGACATCATTTGTCTGCCTCTGCATAAATGATTTAGCGTGGTAATTAGCACCTGAATTCATCAATGAAAAAAGGCTTGCTTGTGCCAGGATAAAAGCCTGAGCTGCAACATCCAGTCGAATATATTTTATTTTTTATTTTGACTCTACTTTGTGTAGCCTTGAATACATAACCTCCTGGGTCTGTAATGCA
This sequence comes from Pygocentrus nattereri, assembly GCF_015220715.1. Taxonomy (NCBI): domain Eukaryota; kingdom Metazoa; phylum Chordata; class Actinopteri; order Characiformes; family Serrasalmidae; genus Pygocentrus; species Pygocentrus nattereri. Next base: position 39,144,783 of record NC_051224.1, read on the forward strand.
TATATAAGACATAGCTCTTCCTAACGAGGAAAAAACATATACTGTTTCAGCCGGAGGCTGTAGGTCGGCTATATGTTGCAGGCTGTGATTAACTGGACAAAGGGACAGTTTTGTCCAGTATTTATTTCTATATTGGCTGTAGGATGTAGGGATCACAGTAACACTGTTGCAGGGGAAAGCAATTGGACATAAGTAATTGGACTATATAACAGCAACAGTCTTAAATATGCTTTGTTCCTGTGCACTTTTATGCCATTTTTAGCAAACTTGTAAATTTGCCTTTCTGTTTTTGAGGCTTGGGGCTTGTAGCAGCCGAGATGTTTTTCTCTTTATGGTAGACTTTAACAGGCTCTGCATCTTAATCTTGATCTTTTCTTCATGGCCAAATGTAGGCCTAATGCTCTGTTCTGTGGCTCACCACGTTGTTTGCCAGTGCTAACACACACCTACCGTTTTTGGCTTGGCGGGGTTCATGCTTTCGTGGGCTGAGGTGCCTTTTTTGTGTTGTTTTTAATGGGAAAGACTTTTCTTGTGTTCTATGTTAAGGTTAACTTAAAAAGGTTAACGTAAAACAGTCAAGTACTGTTTTAACAAGTCAAAGTTTTTTTCTGTGCTGACCAGTCAGATCAAAGGTAGGAGGGGCCCTTACAGTTGCAGTGGACGACAGATTAGTGATTGCAGTCCTTCACAAATCTAAATTATAAGCATAAAGCAGCTTTTTTAGCTTAGCTTATCTTAGTTTTACTGCTTTTACTAAGTCCTTTTTGCCTATACATATCAAAACAATACCACCTGTAGTCTTAGCAGTGTAGCGCTTGACACATCATGTTTCATATTTTTACGTTTTTTTGTTATGTTAGCCGTAAATAATAAACAAGAATTTTGGATAATTTTAGCTGTTGCTAGCTGTGTTTTAGCATCAGGGAAAATGCAGCTAATTCAGATAATCCGGCCTTTCAGCGTCGACTCCTTATTGGTGCTCACACTGAGAAACAGTAACAGACTCCAGATACAGTACTGTGCAAAAATCTGAGACCCTTCGTTTGTTTAATTTCTGTGCGAAACAGGCGTGAAGTACAAAAGCCAGTCTTAGTCTTAGAAACTGGTTGCACTTCATGTTTCTCATGATCCAAATAATCCCAATTAAAAATTTCAATTTATTAGTCCAGAGTGGGGGTTAGGATTAGGTTTTGGATTGTGCTTAAGGTTATGGTCAGGATTAGGCTCAGGGTTAGGATTATGTTATAGGTTGAGGTTAAGGATAGGATTAGAGCCAGGGTGGGGGTTGGGATTAGGTTTTGGGTTGAGGTTGAGGTTAGGATTAGAGTTAGGGTTAGGGTTAGGTTTTGGTTAAGGTTAAGGTTAGGATTAGGGCCAGGGTGAGGTTTAGGATTAGGTTTTGGGTTAAGGTTAAGGTTATGATTAGGGCCAGAGTGAGGGTTAGGATTATGTTTTAGGTTGAGGTTAAGGTTAGGATTAGAGCCAGGGTGGGGGTTGGGACTAGGTTTTGGGTTGAGGTTGAGGTTAGGATTAGAGTTAGGGTTAGGATTAGCTTTTGGTTTGAGGTAAGGTCAGGATTTGGGTCAGAGTGAGGGTTAGGATTATGTTTTAGGTTGAGGTTAAGGTTGGGATTAGAGCCAGGGTGGGGGTTAGGATTAGGTTTTAGGTTGAGGTTAAGGTCAGGATTTGGGTCAGAGTGAGGGTTAGGATTATGTTTTAGGTTGAGGTTAAGGTTGGGATTAGAGCCAGGGTGGGGTTTAGGATTAGGTTTTAGGTTGAGGTTAAGGTCAGGATTTGGGTCAGAGTGAGGGTTAGGATTATGTTTTAGGTTGAGGTTAAAGTTGGGATTAGAGCCAGGGTGAGAGTTAGGATAAGGGCTAGGTGAGGAAGTGTTGTGCAGTACAGTAAATCACACATCTAGACATTTTTACTGGCACTATTTTGCACAAGATAAATATGCAGTGACAATGACAGAGTTGCCCAAGAATTCTTAAACGGTGCACCCAATATTGATATAAACACCCTTTTTTAAACTCACTTTGCCAGAATACTGAGCCAAAGCGTTAAAAACTGTGCCTGTGTTACTTATGAGCTGCACTATAAGTTAAGCTCCCATCTCCTAACGCAGCGCTCTCTCCTGCCTTGCTGACCTGCTGTAAAATATCATTCAGTTCAGTGTATTTGCATTCAGAATTGTAATTCACATCCACACAGCCTGTCTCCCTGTTAGATGAGATTGGTAGCTCTTTAGAATAATTGAGAGGCATGAGACAAGGGGATGAAAAATATTTTGCCCTGGCTATAAAACACGCGGCCCACTTGCACAGGGCACGAGGATATATTGACTGGGTCCCAAACTCATCAGAAGATTGTTCAGTCGGGCTACTAGCATTAATCGTGAAATAAATTGAAAAATGCAATCAATGATTGGAGTGAATGTTCAGCGGTAATGATATCACATCGAGATAATCCAATAATTGAGAACCTGATGTATTCTCTATTGGTATTTCGCTGCTCGGCCTGTCACAATAAAGTATCCAGAGCAGGCCGGAGAGCCGGGCGCAGGCTGGGCCGCTCTAATCCCGTCGCTCCCCTCGAGGATTCGGGTTCAGAGCCTCAATTAAGCAACACAGCCAGGCTCAGCCTGCCTGCGTAGAGGCGCTAGTCCAGAATGGAGACGGGGTTGACCTGCATGTTTGAGCCTTAATGAACAAATCAGGGCCCAGCGAGGACAAGACGGTGGGGGTGGGGGGGCAGCGAGGAGGACAACAGACGTTCTCTCCCAGTTTTGTTGGCTCTGCTGCGTTGTTCTGTATGCGGAGTGGTACAAGATAGCTTTGTGAATTTTCTACAAAATAATGAATAAATGCATACATTTGTAAACAAATAAACAAACTGTTTTCCCTATTGCTCCAAATGTAGCCAGCAAAGGCATTAGGTGTCCAAAGTTTGTTTCTTTTAGTTCAGGAAAAAAAGACAAAAGCGTTTATTTGATAGAAAATAACACAGAAGCCTCAACAACTAAATATAATATCTGTTTTATGTGTATTTAGTGAGTCACTCTCCCTTCGTTCCAGCTTCCGTTCTTCTCAGGAGCCTCACTTTCAGCTCCTCAGAGAACCTGCAGACACGCCTCCAAAGCTCAGTCTGAGAAGCTGGTCGATGATTTTCTGAATCAAACCCGTTCGGTGGTGCTGAGGTCTGGACTCTGTACGCTGTTCTGAAAAAAAACAGCAGCATCTTTGTTGAACTGAACCACAGGCTCACGGTTAGCACCATGCTAATTGGTGCAGTGCAAGCAAGGTGTGAATACGGGGGTCCTGGGGTGTCCAGAACCCTCTAATTAACCTCTTGGACTCCAAATCTAAATTCTGGGTGTCCCTGAGAATAAACGTATTTTGATGTTATGTTGTTCAAGACGCTCAAATGCAAATTCAGGGAAAAGCTCATTGCTGAGCTGCTTCAGTCTTGAAACCCAAGCTTCTGTCTTTGGTATTATTAACTAACTAGGCATGCAGTGCTGCTCGGCCTCAGGGTGGCACTGTAGCAAACTGGTACGCCCAGTTGGTCCTTCATAGCCTAGCAAAAGTAACTGGACGACTGACTGTCGAGCCCCCCTGCTACCCACTTCAGACCAGCTGCCCACGCCCCAGCTACCACCACCTGCCTTGGACTAGCTGCCCACCCAACCTTGAAGTTCTCATAGACTCCCAGCTATTACTAATACCAATACTACTGCTATTAATATTAGTAGTATAATAACTCTGTAGGTAGTCTTACTAGAGGAGGATGGGTCCCCCCTGGTGAGCCTTGGTTCCTCCCAAGGTTTCTTCCTCAGCTCTGAGGGGGGTTCTCCTTGCCACCATTGCCCCTGGCTTGCCCACCTGGGGGTTTTACATTCATGTTAAAACTTTGCCTTTACTGGAATTCTGTGAAGCTGCTTTGTGACCACATCAGCTGTAAAAAAGCACCATACGAATAAATTTGATTAGATTTGATTTGATAATGCTATGCCCAGGATACCTCTGAAAAACTTTGTTACACCACAGCACATCTGTAAATCTGAAAACTCGACCAATTTCCCAAAAGTTTGGTGGAAAGAGGGTCTCGTTTCTCAAATTAAACACACAGGAGATGAGTATGATCTCAGTTAATGTGTGGAAGGCGGCAATACCAAAGTAGAAATGTTATTTCCAAAAAAAAATCAAAGGTTAACCCAAACATTTTGCTGGCATTGAAGCATTCAATGCATTGAACATTATGCGAGTGAGTTAGTAGCCAGCCAACATGGGACCCCCCTGAATGGGGTATTTTTTTAGGGGGTATTTCACACCAGTCCCATTTCACCCCTCACTCCTAGCACTTGGTCCTGAGTCCTCGGTTTTGCACATTCATGTCTAGGGGTAGGGTGTCCTGATTTTTGTTGAGATAGAGGGGTGGGGCTAAGTGTTGGGGCTGCATGGCCCTCCAAATGGAGGTTTTTCAGAGGATCCAAACAGAGAGTTCTGAGAAGAAAACCAGCAAGATGGAGCACAAGAGACCAAAGAAACTCACAAATGTGAGAATTACAATAATCATTATATTATCTTAGTTTAATGTCGTTTCAGTGTATTATGTTTCTTTTTATCATAACAAGCATAAAAAATCACTAATAGCACACTAATGTCTCGGAAGCTGGCTAACTTTCCCGTTCCACCTTAAATAGTCCAGCAGTTCTGACGCCTGAAGCTCCAGAATGTAACTGCTGCTCCATTTAAGGTGGAACGGGAAAATTTGAACGAGAATCTGGAGAATCTCTGACTTCAGCTTCATATCACTGAAGAATTAGTGGGGGGGTGATAATAAATAACTGCCCCCCTCTTTGAAGGCGTATGATCCCTAAATGTAACTAAAGCCCAGCAGTGAGGAGCTGAACTTTCCCCTCCTCTGCTGTCCCTGCAGACGGGCAGGGTCGCCTACAGAGCAGCGCTGGTAGCTGTTAATGAAGTGATGCTCTTTTATTAGAGGGTCTCATTTCGTAGGGCAAGATTTCAACCTCTACCCCTTGTAACTCAGTTCCAAGGGGTTAGGGTGGCACTCGAAAACAAGGAGTAGGAGTAAAGAGAAGAAATGAGATGGGGCCTAAGTTCCCAATACTTGTCTACATTAGCCCCGTAGCTCCAGTGCAAAACTAAAGACACACCAAACATGTCCGTCCTGACTGATGAAAGAATTTGACATTTCGCTGCAGGACTGCTTTAAACGGCTGCCCACTATCAGAATCACCAACGCAGATTGGTGAACATCTAGCAGGAGCAATAGAAGCCGTCCTCAGATTGAAGAAGTGAATGAAGTGTGTGCCCGATCTTGTGTGTTTATGTGGGTTGGTGGGGTCGTTAGGAAATTGGCCTTTGTTTTGCCATTTTGCTCAGTCTGAGCCTGGGAGAAGACTTGGGCTAAGTCTTGTGGATCAGTGAGAACAAAGCAGGCTCCATCAGTGAGCGTGATCTCTTTTGAGGCTCCGACGGAAGGGTGCGTGAACCCGCAGTCGGCGCTGATGAGGGGCTATGGATTAATGAGTGCTGAGCACAGCTTCCCCCCCCCACTCATCCTGCAATATCGACACCGTCGCTTCTCTTTTAAGCCAAAAACTCGACAGCACCACCAAGTCCTCGCTGCTTAAAATAAGAAACAGCAGGAGAGTCGAAGCATAAATGACTCTTGGTGGAAGCAGCACTTTAGTCTGATTATTATTTGGTGGTAACTTTGTTTATTGTCCATCATGTTGTCGATTATTAGGGTGTAAAAATCTGGAGGTGGTCGAATGCTAGACTCAATTATAATCAACAGTAATAATAATGGTTGTATGTAAAAGTTTTGGGCTTAAATCTCAGGTTTTTGTTGATTTTCTAAAGGAAAATGACCATTAATATGTCCTCTATGAAGAATACTTATCGTTTTTCCTTCAACCTATTTTAACACATTGGGTAAAAATCATAAGTAAAATGTACCATAACTTTTGCAAATCTGTAAATAAATAGCAGTCGTGAATTAAGATGTGCAGAAGCTGGTTCTCTGTAGAGGTTGAGTTCATGTGTGTGTTCTGTGTAGAGGATGTTTTCACTTCTTTTCAAAATCAAAAGGACGAATGGACTTATTTACATTTATAATCACTCCAGCTGGTTTCCTGATAGGTTTAATCTGCAACGAGAAACTGACAAACACTAAGAAGTCGCCAGGCTGAAGCCAGCTTCTCGTTCAAATGATCCCATTCCACCTTAAATGGTCCAGCAGTTACATTTAAGGTGGAACAGTATCCAGAGCCATTTACAATTTGGTCATTTTAGGTGATAGTAATGTTAGGAGTCTTGCCCAAGGACTCTTATTGGTATAGTGCAGGGTGTTTGCCCTGGTCAGGGATTGCACCCCAGTCTACAGCGTAGAAGGCAGAGGTGTTACCCACTACACTAACCAATTTGACCAGAAACTGTTCTACTTTAGTGGAAAAGTTTCCTGCTGGAGATGTGAGAAAAGCAGCTATAGCTGGGCTAAAGCTTAAAGCAGAGCAAAGCTGGCAGCTGATGGGTTGACATCACAGTGGTTTAACCCATCTGTTGTCATATGAACGCTAAAGCAGAGCTCCTAGCAGGTTTACAGTGATCTGGCTCTGTGTTTGTGCTGTATTTCTGGGTTGTGGGATGTTAGAGCTGGTTTCTCTCACTCTGGCTAGGGATGGCAGGTTCCTCTGAGTGTTCTGATGTGTGAATCATGTCGATGTTTTAACCCTTTGTTGGAATATGAAGGCCAATATGCAGAGCAATACTATCAGGATTTTGGGCGATTTTCCGAGCCGAACTACTCACTTATTTTGACGTCATGCTAGCTCGAGTGGGCCAGGTCTGCTGAATGGTCTGATATGTGTGTCGTGTCTGTAGCTTAAACTGTTCTGAAATTATAAAGGCTAGAAGTTACCTGCCGTGTTGCCCGCAACTTGCGGGCTTCGGGTTAACAGGTGTTCTGATTCCAGATGGTAACCTCATGGGATCTAAAGGTGTCCTTCATGCACCCTAAAGGAAAACTTTCACTTAGAAAATCGGCAGAAGTGTCTCATTTGACCAGAGTGTGTTCAAACTATTACAGAGCCATATCCATGTGAATAGAACATACAGCAATGCTACTGCAGCTGAGTGGAGAAAATGCCGCTGAGCAACTCATTAGTGGGGGCTCTGCTTCCCTCTGAAGCCTCCTAAAAAAAGTGCAGCCTGTACCACACCTTAAGGTGCAAAAGCCATGCTGGTCCACATGCTGTAATATTGATGAGGAGTCTAAAAAGGCTTGGATGTGGCAGCCTTTGCCCCGGCACGCTCTCATAAGCTGAGTGCTGTGAAAGTACAGGCTCCACTACACTGCAGCAGCCGCATGGGGAATTGTGCTTGGTCAGCGCGCTCTCTCTCTCTTTCCCTCTCTCTCTCTCTCTCTCTCTTTCCCTCTCTCTTTCCCTCTCTCTCTCTCTCCCTCCCTCTCTCTCTTTCCCTCTCCCTCTCTCTCCCACTCACCCTCGCAACCCCCTTCTTTTCTCATTATGTCTCAAAGGAACGCATAAATTAACAATATCTATAGCACTCTCCCTCTCTCTCTCTCTCTCTCTCTCTCTCTCTCTCTCTCTCCCTCTCTCTCCCTCTCTCTCTCCCCCTCTCTCCCTCTCTCTCCCTCTCTCTCTCCCCCTCTCTCTCTCTCTCTCACTCTCTCTCTCTCCCTCTCTCTCTCCCTCTCTCTCTCTCTCTCTCTCTCTCTCCCTCTCTCTCTCTCCCCCTCTCTCCCTCTCTCTCTCTCTCTCTCTCTCTCTCTCTCCCTCTCTCTCCCTCTCTCTCTCCCCCTCTCTCCCTCTCTCTCTCTCTCTCTCCCTCTCTCTCCCTCTCTCTCTCCCCCTCTCTCCCTCTCTCTCTCTCTCTCCCTCTCTCTCTCTCTCTCTCCCTCTCTCTCCCTCTCTCTCTCCCCCTCTCTCCCTCTCTCTCTCTCTCTCTCTCTCTCTCTCTCCCTCTCTCTCCCTCTCTCTCTCCCCCTCTCTCCCTCTCTCTCCCTCTCTCTCTCTCTCTCTCCCTCTCTCTCCCTCTCTCTCTGTCTCTCTCTCTCTCTCTCTCTCTCTCTCTCTCTCTGTCTCTCTCTCTCTCTCTCTCTCCCCCTCTCTCCCTCTCTCTCCCTCTCTCTCTCTCTCTCTCCCTCTCTCTCCCTCTCTCTCTCCCCCTCTCTCCCTCTCTCTCTCTCTCTCCCTCTCTCTCTCCCTCCTAAAAATGCTTTAAAAATGTATTTATCAATGCTGAGAGGAACTGAAATGGCCCCGCTAACGCAGGCGCCAGCAGCGTTTTAGCAGCACTACCTTTGATCTCGCATCAATAGCGCTAATTGAAATAAAGCTCGGTGCTGAATGTTGGTTGAGCGGAGAGCCATCAGCGTGTTTAGACTCTTATCTGTCTTCAGACATCGCCGGCTCTCTCTGCGTCCTCACATAAGCATCGGCCCCTGCAGGTGACCGCCGCTTCACGACCGCATTAGCGCTAGCCAGTGGCTTAAGGAGGCTGTAATCAGGGTGTAAAAGTGCTTCATGCAGAGGTGATGATTCAGTCGTACGCAAGGGTTTGAACAATCATGTTGATTTTTTAAGTGGTAAAAGGTGAACACATCTTTTACAGACTGTAAAAAATCGACATTCCTGCACTTTTCTGCACATTTCAGTGCACGATTCATATGAATGTGCTGAGTTGTGTGTACACATACTGCGTGTTTATGGCGTTAAGGACCCTAAAGCATACGTATTGTAACGTGGCCTTGTTTCAGAATCAGCTCTGTAGATCTAACAGGCTAATCCAGTAATATTCAGAGCTTCCAGTTGGGATGTTTAACCAGGCATTCGCTGTGATGCTATAGCAGGCAGAATAAAGGGCGTATTCCCTCAATGAATAGCTTCAGAAAGCTTGCAGAAAAGATGAGCTACAATACAAGAAATAAAGCCTCAATTTGAGGAGAAAATCAGCGAATAAAGGTGAAATGAAAAAAATCTTAACACACGTTCCAGTCTAGAAATTAATAGCTCTGAAAAGATTTCAAATGTTTCAAATGAGTAGAAAACGATTATTAATGAAATCATTAATTATGACTCAAATCAAACTGTAGTGAAAATTACATGATGACATTTAATCATTTCCCAAAAACTCATAAATGGAACCAGTGCATTTTGTGATGGCACTGAATTGTTTCTTTAAAATCTTAAATCCAATTGTGATAAAAATGTATCTGAAATTACATCATGCCACTGGGTTTTTTTTCACAAAAAAACTCAAAAATCAAACCAGATTATGGTGAAATTTTAGATTTTTGTGATGGCACTAAAGAGTTTCTTTAAAAATCTTAAATCCAATTGTGGTAAAATCCACATGACGGCACTGAATTGTTTCCTAAAAACTCAAATTGAATCAAATTGTGATGAAATTCTAGATGATACTGAATTGTTACTTGAAAATCTTGAAGTCAAATTGTGGTGAAATTGAGATTTCATGACGGCATTGAATTGTTCTATAAAACTCATAAATCAGATCAAATCTTGGTGAATTTTTAGATTTCACGATGGCACTGAACTGTTTTCTAAAAGCTCAAATTGAATCAAATTGTGATGCAGTTCTAGACTTTTAAAAAATCTGGAATCTAGACTTCATGATGGAACTGAGTGGTTTCTATAAAAATCTTAAATTGTATCAAATTGTGGGGAAGTTTATTTGAGTTTACGTGATTTGTAATGTATTGAATTGTTTCATAAATAATCGAATGAAATTGTGATGAATTTTCCCACTCCATTGTTTCTTTAAAAAAATCTTAGATCAAATTGTGCAGAGATTTGAGATTCCATGATGCACTAAACATTTCCCAAAGATCTCAATCAGATATTTTAACTCCTGTAACTCTAATATGAGCACGGGGTAAACCAATCATGACCGTCCCGGGTCTCTGTAGGGTTCCTGGGTCCAGGTCACTGCGGTTGAAATTGATTTTCCATTGTGGTGCAGCTCGCGTTTGCCATTGTCTCCTGTTCATTTTTTTCCATTCTGGTTTTTATTTTTTGCTCTGTTCCCTCTGTTCCAGCGGACCAGTTCAATGCTCTACTCTGTGTCAGCTTAATAAGCCCATTCTGCTCTGCTGTGTCCCTTTGCCTCGAGTCAGCAGAGTCGCCCCTGTTTTTTTCCCCTTCACGCTGCTTTTTCTGCGTGGCTAAGACGTACGGCGCGGTCGGCGCTTGACTCTTCCTCACTGCACCTTTTTCTCTGCCTTTGGCTCCGTTTCGCTTTCCATCCTCCGTGTGCCAGCTTGGGGGGGTTGATGGAGAGAGCATTCCTGGGGAAAAGAGGGTAGAAAAAAAAACGAAAGACAACAAGGAAGAGAAAAGAAACGAGCCCCTCGGAGGGCCCTTTTGTCCTTTCGCTCAGAGCCGTGCTGTTTGTGCTCCCATTGTTCCTTTTCCTCTTGATTTCATCTGGAAAGCATCATTACCGAACAAGGGTCTCTTTGGTGCTGTTTTGAAGTCGCGCCGCTTTCTGTGCCGCAGCCTTTGAGCGATCACGCTGTCTGAGAGGGCCTTTAAATTGGTGTAGGGCAATTTACACTGGCCTGCGCTTGATATCAGCGCAACAAATCACATTTAGCTTATGTAGTAATGACACGGTTCGGGCATTTGATGGCTAAAAAGGGCCGGAGAAATAAGCAGCTTCCACCTCAGCACTCGAAGAGGCCTGGAAAGGGAGAAGATGCCAGAATGAGATGTTTCTCAGTGACACAGCAGAATATGGCACGTCACGGTTCTTCTTAATGATCACCTTCCAGCCAAAACACCATCAAAACAAGAGAACCGCCTGTACTAGTAACCTGGCCACTTTATTAGAAACACCTCACCTGTATCCACCTTGCTGGTGTACTGTGGACTGTAGCCCGTCTGTTGGTGCAGTTGGTCTTGCCATCGTCTAGACCACACGTGTCAGGTTCCAGTCCTTGCAGGCCGAAACACTGCAGGCTTCAGCTCACTGCCCCATTAAACACAGCTCATTAGCAAGACCTTCATGAGATGAATTCAGAGCAGTAGATGATGGAAAACGCTGAACTCCGCAGCACTTTGGCCTGGTAGGTCCCCAGTTTGACATGCCTGATCTAGACCATCATCACTGGTCAGTTTTTGACCACAGAGTCACGCTTGGCTGGATATTTTCAGATGGTGGACTGATCTAGCAGTGGTACTGGTCCGGTTTAAGACACACTACCATCTCAGTGTTACATCTGTGCTGAGAATGGACCCCCACCCAAGTGATATCTTGTCGTCCAGCTTCTTTGTATGGTGTGTCCGTCTCCTTTTCTCAGTGAGGTTCTTCTTGATCAGCTACACGTCCTTTCAGACCCACAGCGCTGAGTGGTCTTCTCACAGTGGAAGGACGGACAGAAACCCCTGTGGATGTTTTCAGATCTGAAGCAGCTTGATCTTCTCCTCTCTCTCAGAGATCAAAGCTTTCAGCGCTGTTTATCTGATGGGGGCAGTTTTGGGGTCGACCAGCTCTTCCAGGTGGTTGTTAGGAGCCCCATTTTTGTAGCTATTAATCAGAAATATCTCCTGGAACTGAATTATTTGTCCGTAATGGCTGGACTGGAAGTTAAAATATTTAGAAAAATTGAATAAATGGTTTCAGGGGGTCTCTGAACTTCAGGGTAGGTGGGGCTCAGAAAGTGGGAGGTGGGTCTTTAACCCTACATTATTGGTTGTACCTTTAGAGAACCTTTATATCGAATGTAATTATATTAGTGTTTTCTTACTGAATAATCAGACGTTTCGTCTCGTTTGTGTGGAGTACCTTTCTCACAGCGTTCAGCCGGTGCGCCTTTTTTCCGCGTCCAGTGATTAATCTCAGAAAGCGAGCATGTGCGAGTTCAATTTTTCCATTAGAGACGAGGCCTCACCTCTTGAGCTGCTGTGCTCTTTGCTCGCAAACAGTGGCTTGGCAGGGCTACCTGTTAGTGGAAGGCTCGCGGCTAATTTGATGTGCAGATATTTTCTGGTGAAAAGGTTAATGCGTCCACTTTTTTCACTTTCGTTAGATGGCGTCGCATAAAAGAGATTTCGCCTGCCTTTTTACTCCATTTTATCAGCTCATCCTAATCCTCTCCTTGGGTGTTTCCTGCAGCCGTGTCCAGTTAGGAAATGAAGGAAATCTCATTCCGCAGCACTCTGAAGCCGGGCCTAATGGGTGACGGGCCCACTCCAGAATCCGGCTAAGTGGCCGGAGTGGAAAGTGAAACTGTTAATGGCATTAAACTCGGAGTGAGGTAGTCGCTCGCAGATTCTGTTTCTTCAGTCAGTGAACTCTGGATGGGTTGGCGTGCGCGAACGTCTCGGTGCGGAGCGGATTCACTATTAACTTATTCACTATTTGCCGTGTCGTGAACTTTCTGATGGAGAATAATCCGAATTTTTGAACGTTCAAACAACTTTCCTTAGTGAGGAAAACGGCTCTGCATAGAACCATGAACACTCAGCATGATTAAAGGGTTCTTTGCATTGTTGAAGGGTTTTAGATTGATGCAGAATGTGCTGTAGACGGTTCTGTAGAGAACCTTTTTGACAAGGGTTCTGTATAGCTTCCAGAAAGGGTTCCTCCATTGTTACCATGTCAAGCCTGTAACCCTTTCATGCTTAAATGGAACTTTGCATGGTGAACTGGTTCTCTGGATTGATGGAGAATGTGCTGTATATGGTTCTATATAGCACCAAAAATGGTTCTGCCATTGTTATGATGTCAAGTTTGTAACGGTAGAAGAACCCTTTTTGGTGCTGTGTAGAACCATACACAACACGTTCTCCATCATTCCGAAGGACCTGTTCACCATGCAAAGAACCCTTTCGTGCTGAAATGCTGTATGGAAATCATGATTCTAAATAGAACTGTTGTCTTAATTAAAGAACCCTTGAAGAACCGTCTTCTTTCTTCAAGAGTGCAGCAATTCCACATGTGGATTTCGCCCCTTAATATCACCGTCCAGGCTCTACAGAAGCCCTGAAGGGTAAAATGAAAAAAAAAAATTATTAAGTTGCATTTTTTCTTATTATATAATTGTATATTTATATATTTATATAATATAGCAAAAATAGCCACAGAGTATTTCTGGCATGACTAGTGGTTGGTTAGTGTAGTGGGCAACATCTCTGCCTTCTACGCTGTAGACTGGGGTTCAATCCCTGCCTGGGTAGCCACCCTACACTATACCAATAAGAGTCCTTGGGCAAGACTCCCAACACCACCTTTGCCGGCCTGTGTATGATGATCGAACTGTAAGTCGCTCTGGGTAAGAGCCTCAGCCAAGTTCTATAAATATAAACTTGCATAATTTTTTACTATTTTTCTTGACTGCATGAAAAAAGTGTTACACCAGCTTTGACCAGTTTGTTTTGCTTACTGGGGAGCTAAGTGGCTAACAGTTAGCTTCCCAATTCAAATTCAGTTCAATTCAGAGCTGGTATGACATGCTAATTATGAGATGTCAAGTGTTGGCCAATGATTTTTTTCATACAGTGGTGTGGGAATGTTTTGATGGCTGAAATTGCTGAAAAGTGTTGCTGGAGAGATTTTTAGTTTTTTTGTGTGTAGTACAGGTGGAAAAAGAAGGAAAGTGGATCTTTTTCTCAGGAAGGACCTTTTTCTTCCCCCCATCCAAACTTCAGGGACAATATCCACGTTTATCCATACTTCACCCACTAATGTGTTCTTTTGCAGCAGCTCTTAAAAGTTAGGAATAGCATTGCAGAGATTTCCCAAAATTCCCATTCAAACAGGAGAAATGGTGTTGATATGCCGCTGCGTTCGGAAGAAAACCTCGCATCTCCATTTTTGTCTTTTCTCAGTTTTTGACTTGATTTGAAAATGCCTGGTGCCCTTTACATTGTGTGTGGATTTCATGAATGGACTAAAAGAAATAAGCCAAAGTGAGTTGGGAATGTCTGGTTCCATTGACTTACAATGAAAGTAGTAAAGTATGTCTTTTCTCCATTTTCGAGGTTTTCCTCCGACAACAGCAATATGCTGCAACTGTGGGAGGAGCATGGACAGATCATTTGCATATTCATTTCTAGACTAGCTTTAACAAAATCAGGGCTCCTTTTTCTTCCTTCCCAGTTGTTCTAATAGGTTATGATGGTTGACAGAGTGAGGCAGATTGGATGTGTGAACCGGTGCTAAGGGTCAGCAATATAGTGAAAACACTGTGATGCTTGATTTGACAATTTGCCAGTTTTAATGGATGAAATACATCAGTCTTTTAGAAAAGCCTGCTGTTATTGTTATTACAGTGCACTGATGTTTTTACATTTTTTGGTATCTCAGAATGATGACTTCATATCTCAAAACTATTACTTATTTTTTTGACTTAGTAACTCAGAATAATGACTTCATATCTCAAAACTATTACTTATTTTTTGACTTAGTAACTCAGAATAAAGACTTAATATCTCAAAACTATTACTTATTTTTTGACTTAGTAACTCAGAATAATGACTTAGTATCTCAAAACTATTACTTATTTTTTGACTTAGTAACTCAGAATAAAGACTTAATATCTCAAAACTATTACTTATTTTTTGACTTAGTAACTCAGAATAAAGACTTAATATCTCAAAACTATTACTTATTTTTTGACTTAGTAACTCAGAATAATGACTTAGTATCTCAAAACTATTACTTATTTTTTGACTTAGTAACTCAGAATAAAGACTTAATATCTCAAAACTATTACTTATTTTTTGACTTAGTAACTCAGAATAAAGACTTAATATCTCAAAACTATTACTTATTTTTTTGACTTAGTAACTCATAATAATGACTTAGTATCTCAAAACTATTACTTATTTTTTGACTTAGTAACTCAGAATAAAGACTTAATATCTCAAAACTATTACTTATTTTTTTGACTTAGTAACTCAGAATAAAGACTTAATATCTCAAAACTATTACTTATTTTTTTGACTTAGTAACTCAGAATAAAGACTTAATATCTCAAAACTATTACTTATTTTTTTGACTTAGTAACTTAGAATAAAGACTTAATATCTCAAAACTATTACTTATTTTTTTGACTTAGTAACTCAGAATAAAGACTTAATATCTCAAAACTATTACTTATTTTTTTGACTTAGTAACTCAGAATAAAGACTTAATATCTCAGAACTATTACTTATTTTTTTGACTTAGTAACTTAGAATAAAGACTTAATATCTCAAAACTATTACTTATTATTTTGACTTAGTAACTCAGAATAAAGACTTCATATCTCAAAACTATTACTTATTTTTTTGATTTAGTAACTCAGAATAAAGACTTAATATCTCAAAACTGTTACTTTTTTGACTTAGTAACTCAGAATAAAGACTTAATATCTCAAAACTGTTACTTTTTTGACTTAGTAACTCAAAATAATGACTTAGTATCTCAAAACTATTATTTTTTGACTTAGT
This sequence comes from Pygocentrus nattereri, assembly GCF_015220715.1. NCBI lineage: Eukaryota > Metazoa > Chordata > Actinopteri > Characiformes > Serrasalmidae > Pygocentrus > Pygocentrus nattereri. The sequence goes on from NC_051224.1 coordinate 39,160,294, forward strand.
AACTCAGAATAAAGACTTAATATCTCAAAACTATTACTTATTTTTTTGACTTAGTAACTTAGAATAAAGACTTAATATCTCAAAACTATTACTTATTTTTTTGACTTAGTAACTCAGAATAAAGACTTAATATCTCAAAACTATTACTTATTTTTTTGACTTAGTAACTTAGAATAAAGACTTAATATCTCAAAACTATTACTTATTATTTTGACTTAGTAACTCAGAATAAAGACTTCATATCTCAAAACTATTACTTATTTTTTTGACTTGGTAACTCAGAATAAAGACTTAATATCTCAAAACTGTTACTTTTTTGACTTAGTAACTCAAAATAATTTATTTTCTTAAAATAGCACCTTATTTTCTTGAAATTACAATCCCAAAATAATTGCTTTGCTTAAAAATGTAAACATTTCTCATTTATTATTTTAATCCAAAATCAAACATTTGATGAATATAAACAAATACATGGGCTGCTATTCAAAATTACTCTACAGCTTATACAGTTACTGTTCACTGGTTGGTGTGGTTCTCTCTTTATGAGTAGTCTTTTTTATGATCTGTGCAGGTGGCCAGTGTTCTAGAAGTGCTGACCACGTCCATTATATACTCCGAAAGAGTATCATGAAGGAATTTGTCCGGATAATGATAACATATCGCCATATTGTCCACCCCTAGCCGGGACGTAGAATCTAAAGCACCTTAACAGGTCACTTTTTTCGCTGTTGTGGTATCACAACTGGAATTTTGTGGTGTCTCTCACTGGCGTGGAAGCAAATGATGATTTCATTGATATTTTTATTCTTTATTTATTTCTTTTTCTGCTCCCTCTTGCATGGCTGTGCAGACCGAACCTCAGATCTGACAGGTCTCATTTTCCTGCTCCTCAGCGTGCTCTGTTTGATTGACTTGTAATTACTGGGGGGAGGTGGGTACAGTGCTTGGTGTGTAATGTGATACTATAATTTCTGTGTCTCTTTTGACAGATTCCAGGGCAACAAATGAGTTGTGACGCGGACCAACTCCGGGTAAGAGACACTGGCATGTTGTGGTGCATGTTTGTTTGTTTGTTTGTTTGTTTGTTTGTGCATGAATGTAAATATGTGCAGTAATGTGCGGTTTATATGTGTTTGCGTTGTTTTTTTAAACTAGCACTGAGTAGTGAAATACGCACCGTTCCATAGAAGCCCATTCTGGCGTGTCTTTTTCCCACTTTTCTGTTTCTAGTTTTGACTTTGTATTTCCAAATAATGACTTACATTTCTCAAATATTCACTTACTATATCATAATAGTGGCTTAATTTCTCCAATGTTGGCTTAGTGTCTGAAAATCATGAATTATTTCTTTTTATGAGTTATTCATAATAGTCATACAAAATGACTTTTTTTGACTTAGTATTGCAAAATAAGAACTTTTAAATTGACCTTTTCCTAAAACCTTTTGACTTAACTGAAAAATAGTGACTTAGTATCTTGAAACAGTGACTTAGTGCCTCTACATATAATAATAATTCATTCGTATCTTGAAATTACAATTTATTTTCTCCTGTTTTTGACCTAGTAGCTCCAGATAACGACTTAGTGTCTTGAAATAACGACTTATCTCCTTACATTTTTGACAACTCAAAATTGTGAATTATTATCTCAAAAATAATGACTTTTTTCCTCAAACTACTGACATGAAATGATAACTTATCTCAAAAATAGTTACTTTCTTCAAAGCTGTAAAAATGAACGACCTATTATTTTGATGTTATAAGTCAAAATCTTGAGAAGAGTCAATATTTTGAGATATTAAGTGAAGATTTTGAAAAATAAGGCGTTTCTTTGAGACGCTCATTCAAATATTTGAGAAAATACGTTACTGCTTCAATGTACATTTTTGGTCAAAGTAAGTCATTGTTTTGAAATGCTAATTTAATAATTTGAGAAAATAAGTAATTATTTTGTGACACTGATTAAAAATGTTGACAAACTGCTGCCAGACACAAACACAGAAAAAACCAGAGGGTGTTTTTTTTCTGTTCTCTTTTGGGCATGAACATCATATGAAATACTAACCAGTTTGTAGAAAAGGCAGAAGCTTGTGTTGGAAAGCCCTGAGGTTGGCATTCCGCTCTGTATCCTCCTCTAAGGTTGGATATTGTCAGCCGGGTGTGAGATCATGGAATATCTTTGTGGAAAAATGGAGAAAATGCGTAATTACAGTGTCGTGTTTTCTGCTAAATGCGTTTATAGTCGGGTTAGTTAAGCATTTAAGCGCCGTGAGCTCCTGATAATAATCACTGTGTTAAAACACAACAACTGAAAACTTCCCTTTTCCTCTCAGCCGGAACGTTTATTCCTGCACGCTCTACTGTGTCCAGATAAAAAATACAACAAAGCTCACCTCTCGGCTCATTCAACTTTAATAGCAGCACACGCAGCTCTGCTCGCTCTCTGAAAAAAAGCTGCAAGGTGTCAGCTCCACTCCTGATGAAGATCCTTCTCAGCATCTTCATCTGCTTCAAACGCCGCTGCCCGGTGTGTGCGGGTCAGCCGTGTGTGTGAGAGCTCTCGGGCCGCTGGGTGCGGCAGTGCGGCCGCCGCAGCCGGTGGGAGAGATTTGTATGACAGCGGTCAGCGGGCGCTGGGCTCAGCCGTAATTCATCACGGTTTGTTGAGGGATTCCCACTCATATACTGTCACCATTCGCAGCTTATTCCTTTCTAATGATCGGAAATTTCCAGAAACTGAACAGATTATGAATTTATGTTCTCAAAATAATGACTTAGTATCTCAAAATTAATTATCTTCTCAAGCATTTGACTTAATATCTCAAAATAATGACTTAGAATCTCAAAATAAATTGTTTTCTCAAATATTTGACTTAATATCTCAAAATAATGACTTAGAATCTCAAAATTGATTATTTTCTCAAACATTTGACTTAATTTCTCAAAATAATGACTTACAATCTCAAAATTAATTGTTTTCTCAAATATTTGACTTAATATCTCAAAATAATGACTTACAATCTCAAAATTAATTGTTTTCTCAAATATTTGACTTAATATCTCAAAATATTCACTTAATATCTCACAATTAATCATTTTCTCAAATATTGAACTTAATATTGAAAAATAATGACTTAATATCTCAAAATTAATTATTTTCTCAAGCATTTGACTTAATGTCTCAAAATAATGACTTACTATCTCAAAATTAATAATTTTCTCAAATATTTAACTCAGTATCTAAAAATAATTACCTAATATGTCAAAATGAATTATTTTCTCAAAATTTTGACTTAAAATCTCAAAGTATGACTTAGTATCTCAATGTATTGGCTTAGTGTCTCAAAATAATGACTTAGTATTTTGAAATAATGGCATAGTATCTCAAAAGAACAACTAATGTTCTCAAATTTTGACTCAGTAACTCAAAATCAAATATTGTCTCAAAATCAAATATACTAACAACTTAGTATCTTGAAATAATGACTTAGTATTTCAAAATAATGAGTTAGTATCTCAACATTATTGCTTATTTTCAATTTTTTGACTTAGTAAGTCAGAATAAACACTTAGTATTTTGAAATAATGACTTAGTATCTCAAAAGAATGACCAATGTTCTCAAATTTTGGCTCAGTAACTCAAGATACTGACGTAGTATCTTGAAATAATTACTCTTAATCTTGTTGTGAGTATTTATAAATGGATATATTGGGGCTGTTTACCTAGATTAGTGTTTCAGACATGACGTGTCTCTGTAGGGTTAAAAATGCAGATATTTCAGTGCGCTAACCCAACATCACGGAAATATTCTATTCCACACTGCAATAAATACATCATCAGATTTTGGTTCGAATGACCAGCCAGATCTAAACCTCTTTCCGATGCCGATATGATTCCATGATTGATGATGGTGCTTCCCTACTTATTTTGATTTTGCCACCTGTTGCCGTTCAATATCTGTACATACAGACTTACAGTGACGCCTGGCCACACCAAAAAAAGCAGAATGAGGTGTGATCAATAGTTTTGATTGGAATATGACGCTTCGAGATGGCCGGCTCCCGTCCAATTAAAACGAGTGCAGTTTTCTCCTGCGCTCTGATAATTGACGCCCTTCTTTCCTCAGAGGGCCGACTGCGGATCGACTCTCGCGGCCCCCGTTTTCTTATATGGGGGGGCTTTACAGGGCCAGTTCAGGTTAAGTGTTTTTCTGAAGGGGACAAACAGCCACGTCCGAGCTTTCCATCTAAACACACCTGCCTTAAGGTGCCACTTTATTTCCAGGATTATTAGGCCATTATAGCCCTGGAACAAGCTCCAGTGCTTTAACCTTTAAAGGTCTACTGTCCTTTTGAAATACATTGTTTATATTATGTGATGATTTCACTGTAACTAATTATTAATATAGTTACATTTACATTCACATTCAGTTCATACAGTAATTAGGGACCATTTCAGTTCCCTGTGATGTTCTATTCAGGGCCTTTGCAGTAGGGAATAGCGATTAGGGGGCACTGTTCCTTATAATAATGATCAATATAGGAATTCAGCGTAGGGAGTAGGGATGAGGTCCAATGTGAGAAATAGTGATAATTTATTACTGTTATTACTGTTCCCTATTAAAGTGTTCTACATAGGGTTCCACCGAAGGGAACTGTGGTAATGGGGATATTACTGTTCCCTATTAAAGTGTTCTACATAGGGTTCCACTGTAGGGAACAGTGGTAATGGGGCTATTACTGTTCCCTATTAAAGTGTTCTACATAGGGTTCCACCGAAGGGAACTGTGGTAATGGGGATATTACTGTTCCCTGTAATAGTGTTTTTATATAATGTTCCACTGAAGGGAACAGTGGTAATGGGGCTATTACTGTTCCCTATTAAAGTGTTCTACATAGGGTTCCACTGAAGGGAACAGTGGTAATGGGGCTATTACTGTTCCCTATTAAAGTGTTCTACATAGGGTTCCACTGAAGGGAACAGTGGTAATGGGGCTATTACTGTTCCCTATTAAAGTGTTCTACATAGGGTTCCACTGAAGGGAACAGTGGTAATGGGGCTATTACTGTTCCCTATTAAAGTGTTCTAAATAGGGTTCCACTGAAGGGAACAGTGATTATGGGGTTATTACTGTTGCCTATTGAAGCGTTCCATATTGTGCTCCAGTGTAGGGAACAGTGATTAGGGACCATTTCGGTTCTGTTATATACAGTTATGTAATACGGGGAATAGTGACTAGGGGTTAGTACTGCTCCATGTTAAAGTGTTCTACCCAGCGATTAGGGGGCCACTTCAGTTCCCTATAATACGTAGTGTTCTATGTGGTGTTCTAGTGTTCTTTCCTCAAGTTATTATTGTGATAAGTCCGTAATTCTCGCTCTCTTTTCTCCGGGAAGGCTCCTCGCTCGCTCTTATTCTTTAATTTGACCTCTAATTTAACCGCATATGCACAGCGACTTCATGGAGTCTAGATGTCGCCTCACAAACACTCTGCTGCACCCCTGTCCCCTCTGCCTCTGCCTCCGCCTCCGCCTCCGCCTCCTGGGCTGCATGTATTTCTATTACTCGCAGGTTTCTCTCAGACACCTGGGGAATAGCGTCTGAATTAAAGTCAATTCCAACCCCTCCAGCCCGCCAACCCAGCTGAAATGGAGTAGTTAGCGGACTCAGATGTGTTTATTTGGGTTGTTGTGCAATTCAGCGGGAGGAGCAGCGGTAGATACAGGTGTAAAATTTGTCAGTAGTATGGCCTTGTTAATAATAATAATAATAATAATAATAACAATAATAATAATAATAAGCTTGGTGTGAATAGCTTCTACAGTCACATTTGTGTATTTCTTGTATTTTCCAAAATATTTGGCAAAAACGCAAAATCGAATTGAATTATTATTTGTATAGAATATTTCCTTAAGAATCATAACTGAATTGAAATTGTGTGTTTTTGTTTTTATTGTCTTTATTTCGCGACTGTGTAAATAGTTCCTCCAGTCATATATATAATCAGTGTAATATTGAAAATAATCCTGAATTAAGTCAATAAATTGAACCAGATTGAATCATGGTTAAATCTAATATTTCACGATTCATTGAATCATTTCCTTAAGAATCGCTAATGAATTTGAAAAAGCTTGCTGTGCTGGTTTTATTCATTGTGTTGCATTAATGTGTAACTAGATTATATTTCTATATTCAAATAAATGTGAATAGATTCTAAATTTTCAAATATTTCATGATTCATTGAATCATTTCCTTAAGAGTTGTGACTGAATAGAATTTTTACTTTTTGTGTTCCACTAATGTATAGATAGTTCCTCCGGTTACATTTGCATATCCTGTGTATCTTTTAAAATATATCTAAATTGTAGTAAAATAATTCATATTGAACTGAAATCTTTGATGTCATGATTCATTGAATCATTTCCTTAAGTTTCACAACTGAATTTTTCAAGGCTAGCCGTGCTGGTTTTATTTTTTGTATTACATTACTGTGTAAATAGTTTATATTTGCATATTCGGTCCACTTTTGTAAATAAATCTGAACAGTTTCTAAATAATCTTACTGAATCAAATAGAATTTTGAGGTGAAGTTGTTTTCATATTTCATGATTCTTTGAACTGAATCATGATCGAATTGAGTTAAATGTGTTTTTATTATCTACAATCCACTACTGTGCAAATGTGTCCTCTAGTTATATTTGCATATTCAGCATATGTAAATCTGAATTGTAGTAAATTTAAGCATATTTGCAGAAATTTTAGCTCAAATTATTAAAGCATTTTTTTTATAATCCTGTTTGAACCAACAGGAATCTAGATGTGTTGCTGTAATTGTTTGTGTCCCAGTAATATTTAAATAGTTCCTCCAGACACATTTGCATATTCATAATTTTAAACGCAATTCTAAATCAGGGCCAAATACTTAAATTGAATCTGACAGAATCAATTCACTGAATTGATTCCTGTAATATGTAAATAGTTCCTTCAGCCAGTTGCACACTTAAAAAACAAAATTACCTTTCTTCTAGAAATGATTCAGTGCATCATGATATCTAAGATTTCAGCACACTTCATTTTGATTCACTTTTTTGCTATGAATCATTTCATATTTCATAATTCACTGAATAACTTCCTAAACAATCATAATGGAATGGAAAAGAGCTCAGGGTGTTGTTTTGGTGTATTGTTCGTATTTCTGTTTATGTGTAAACTGCCATATTTGCATATTCAGTGCACTTTTAGAACAATTTTGAATTGAAGCAAAAAAAAAGTGAATCATATTGAACCAAGGTGTTGTCACGATGCACCGAATCATTTCCTAAAGAATCAGAATTGAGTTTCTGTTTGATGCTTTTTTAAAAAATTCTGAATCGTGACGAGATAAATTGAATTCAATGGAATTGTGATGAAATTGGATATTTCATGATTCACTGAATCGTTTTCTGAAGAGTAATTACATTTATGCTCAATGCTTTATTTAAAAGAAAATCTGAATCATAGCTAAATAAAGCAAATCACATTGAACTAGGTGATGTCATGATGCACCGAATGAGTTTCTGAAGAATTAGAGTTGAAATTATTATTTAAAAAAAATCAGAATCGTGTCAAACTAAATGAAATTCAATGGAATTGTGAGGAAATTTGATATGTAATGATTCACTGAGTCATTCCCTCAGTTCATAATAGAACGGTAAAGAGCTCGGTGTGTTTTGGTGTATCATCTGTGTTTCCATTGACACGTAAACAGCCAGTAAACATTCGCGTATTCCGTGCATTTTTAAGAACAGCCCTGAATCGAAGCGAATCGAAGCGGATCAGACGGAATTATGGTGATATCGAGATGCACTGAATCATTTCCTGAAGAATCGGAATTGAAAAGTGTTCGCTGTGTTTTTATTGTCCGTATTTCTGTTTACCTGTAAACAGTCGAGTTTGCATGTTGAGTGTATGTTTAAGGAGAAGGCGGAGTGATGCTTGAATGGAAGGGGAGAGAGAAGTGCACCTCCAGCAGTAGCGTGCAGGAGTCAGTAGATGGCTGTAGAAAAGTGCTGTAAGCATGCAGAGGGAGGCGCGTGCGTCAGAGGCAGAGTGGAGGCCTTGGCCTCAGCACACGCCGCCTTTTATCTCCAGCACCTTCGCTCTGGAGGAGGAGGAGGAGGAGGAGGAGGGGGGGGGGGCAATCCAGGCAGGAGTCAGGTGCAAGTTCGGTGTTAAACGCAGGCCGTTACTTTTTGTTTTTGGGGGTTTTTTTAAAGCCTCTTTTTTGATCTGCGTTCTCATTCTTTTCATTCTTTCCCTTTTTTCTGTTTCCTTTTTCTGCCTTTCTTCTTTTTCCCCTCTCTCTCTCTCTCTCTCTCCCTCTCTCTCTCTCCCTCTCTCTCTCTCCTACCTGATTTACGCACATCTGAGATTATCTCCTGTAAAGAGGCGGATGCTGTTTGTTTGTTTGTTTGTTTGGTCCGGACGCCTGTCCTCCCACCCTCCCTCCCTCAGGACGGAAGCCGGGCTTCCTCTGATGTTGTGTTTTTGTTTTTTTGGTTTTGTTTTTGTCTTTTTTAGCCGAACGCTTCCTGCACTCGTTCCTTGGCTGTGTTTTTTGGACCGTGGCACCTGAGGAATTTGGCTGGAGGCCTTTTTTTTGCTGAAGGAAAAGTCCTTTGGTTTGTTTTTGTTTATTTCATTTTAATAATTTTTTTTAGACCCACTTTCATATCATCCCATCCGGTCCAGCTCCGCACGCCTCCAGTGCCTTTTAGAGAGTGGAAAAGCCTCCCTCCCTCACCCCACCCACCTCTCTCTCTCTCTCTCTCTCTCTCTCCTTTTTCTCTTTCCTCTTTTTTCTTCCTTCTCTCTCTTTCTCTCTCTATGTTCTCGCTCCCTTCTTTCTCTCTCTTTATATATCTCTCTCTTCTCTGTCTTTATATATCTCTATATAATATATATCTCTATATTTATATATTTTCTCTTTAAATATCTCTCTTTTCTTTCTTTCTCTCTCTTTATATATCTCTTTCTCTCTCTTCATATATCTCTCTTTTCTCTCTCTCTTTCTCTCTCTCTTTTCTCTTTCTCTCCCTTCTTTCTCTCTTTATATCTCTCTCCCTTCTCTCTTTTTTCTCTTTCTCTCTTCCTTCTTTCTCTTTATAAACCTCTTATATATCTCTCCCATCTCTGTCACTCACCTTCTCTCTCTCTCTCTCTCTCTCTCTCTCTCTCTCTCTCTCTCACTCACCTTCTCTCTCTCTCTCTCTGTCTCTCTCTCTCTCTCTCTCTCTCTCTCACTCACCTTCTCTCTCTCTCTCTCTCTCTCTCTCTCTCTCACACACACTCTCTGTCGTATGCTCTCTCACTTTGCAGGAGCACTTTTGCCGGACTTGCTCGCAGAGCGCGGATCTTCTCATTAAACAGATACATCAGGAATTGTTGTCTAAGCAAGGACTGGCAGAGCAAGAGTGAGGAAGGAGGAAGGGGGGGGAAAAGGAGAGATAGAGAGGAAGAGGAGAGAGAGGGAGAGCGGAGGAGGGAAAAAGGCACAGGGAAAACGACAGGAAAAGAAACGAAGAGGAAGAAGCGTTTTTTATCCCGCTGAAGAGTCGAGTGTGTCACCCTAATAAGCATTTTATTCTGATATATCTAAATTATAGAAGAGGTTCCGGAGAGCTGAAGGATCGCTGCTGCCTCTGCTTAGCTCTAGTTTCTAGAACTTGCCGAAACTAAGGAGACTCCATATCGCTGTTGCGGGGAGAGAGCGAGCACCTGACCGCGCTCAAGATGATGATGTATTTGTGGGTATGTAACATCTGTCTCCATCACTCGTCAGGATCCTGTGTGTGTGTGTGTGCGTGTGTGTGCGTGTGTGTGTGTGCAGTGCTGTACAGTAGGCTTGTTGTCATGTGTGTGCGGCGTTATTGATGCTGCGTGTCTCTGTGTATTTTGGTGAGCCTAATAAGCTGCGGCTGTGTGTAGGTGGTAGTCCTGCAGGTGAGTGCTGCTCGGTTGTCACTGCTCTGTAATGAGGAATCTGCTGGTGAGAGTGTGCGGGGTGTGCGGGGTGTGCGGGGCACGCGTGTACAGGGGTGCGCGTGTGCTCACGTTAGCCTCCCTTTTCCTTTTGCTTCACAGACTTTCGGTCTCAAGCTTTCGCCGTAAAGCATCTTGAACGACACCACAGACAGAAAACGGCCTGTTTGTTGTTTGAGCTCATCAGAAACTTAGTCCTGCGAACGCCATGGGTGGGTTTTTAGCCGCCAAAGCTCTGGGGGTCCATATGAGGGTCCACACTTCAGTTCCTCACTCTCATGTGCGGTTTCATGGTGGTCAGTGAATAATCTAGAGTAGATACTGAACATTTCATCGCTGACACTGAATCATTAATAGTGGATTGTAAATTATGTCTTCACTGACCAAAACAACAGACCATCGCCAGAAAGGTGACTTTACAGGACATCATAAATTATCACACAGTGAAAAGGATGGCTGCCATGTGCAAATAAAAAGCGATAAATAAATAAATAAATAAATAAATGTGTTTTTGGACAGCAATGCAATTCTGAATAATTTATACTAGTTACTAAATAATTTCTAGTAGTTACTGAGTATTTCATAGTGGATACAGTATAAGTCATAGTAACTACTGAATAATGTATAACACTTGCTAATTAATTCATACTGGTTACTGAATAATTCATAAAAGTTACTCAATAAATCATAGTAGTTCCTGAATAATTCATACTGCTTAGTAAATGGTTCCCAGTAGTTACTGGATAAGTCATACTGGTTACTTAATAGTCTGTAGTAATTACCAAATAATTCATACTGGTTACTGAATATTTTCTAGTAGTTACTGAATAATTCATACTGGTTACTTAATTGTCTGTAGTAATTAACAAATAATTCATAACGGTTACTGAATATTTTCTAGTAGTTACTGAATAATTCATACTGGTTACTTAATTGTCTCTAGTAATTAACAAATAATTCATAACGGTTACTGAATATTTTCTAATATTTACTGAATAATTCATGCTGGTTACTGAATAATTCATACTGGTTACTTAATAGTCTCAAGTAATTAAATAATTCATAACAGTTACTGAATATTTTCTAGTAGTTACTAAATAATTTATATCAGCTACAGTATAATTCATAGTAATTACTGAATAATTCTTACCAGTCATTGAATATTTTCTATTAGTTACAGAATAATTTATATTGGTTACTTAATAGTTTCTAGCCGTTACTGAATAATTCATTTATAGTTACTCAATAAATCATAGTGGTTACAAAGGAGCAGAAAACTGTTGACTCCACAGACACGTATGAGAGCGGTCAGTGGGCGGGTGCTGTCCATGGTACTGACTGTGTGCTACAGATGCTGCAGATGTGGCAGCTCTTCCTTTAAAAACTGCGTAATAAGCCCCCCATTTAAAGGGTTAAAGGCCTAAACATGTACATACACCCATTTATCCTGAACACTGTGTTACTGACAAGCATGTACAGTTTCACATAGATCAGCAGACTAACTGTAACTGGACCTAACCGTCATCGGTTTCATCCTCGCTGGGATACAGAATCCAGTCAGTAAACGCAGTTTCCCAGATTCCCTCATTCACTTCCCACTCAGCCTTTAGCTAAACTGTGTGTACAGCTCAAATTACACAAGCTACACTGTTACACGTTACACCACGAACACGCCATCACACTGAACTCACAGTCGAACACGGCGATGAACTTGTGATCAGTTTGTTAAGTCACGGGTTCTTCGCTGGACAGCAGCCCAGAAAAGATCACGCTTGACCGAATGAGCGTGAACAGCCAGCTGATTCCCACCCAGACGTTGACCCACTGGGAAAACGGACGGGAGGTCACTTCTGGAGTGATGTTGTTCACACTGGACCCAGCACTGTGTGTAAGCCAGAGTGGTGTAATGTGACGTTAGGTGTGATGTGAAGGAGAACATGTGACCAGTTTATGCAGATCAGGCACATTATTAAAAAAGATGGTTCTTTAATAAGCACAATGGTTCTATAGAAAACCAAGAGCATTCAAAGAACATTTGCGTGCGTAAAAGGTTTGTTGCATCGTGAAGTTCTTCAGATTGATGGCTAATGTGTTGTATATGTTGTATATGTATATACATTCCATATAGAACCTTTTTGAAAATGGTTCTATATAGCACCAAAAAGGGTTCTGCTTTTGTTATAAGCTTGACATCGTAACTGTAGCAGAACCCTTTTTGGTGCTATATAGACCCATATATAACACATTGTCCATCAGTCTGTAGAACCATTTTACCATGCAAAAAATCCTTTAAGTATGCAAATGGTTCTTTGATTGGTCATGGTTCTACATAGAACCATGGCCTTTACTGAAGAACCCTTCAAGATTTTTTTTAAGAATATACTACTGTTACTACTACTACACTCTTAACAATTAAGGGTTCTTTAGTACAGAAAATGGCTCTGTATACAACCATATCCACACATTGTCCATCAATCTGTAGAACCATTTTACCATGCACAAAATCCTTTAAACATGCAAATGGTTCTTTGAGAGTTCCTGGTTCTATTTAGAACCATTTTGTTTACTTAAGAACCCTCAAAGAGGAAGAAGAAGAAGAACCGTTTTCAAAAGGTTCTATATAGAACCTTCTTGAACATGTACTCTATCTAAAGAAGTATTTTATGATGCAAAGAACCCATGGAAAGGGTTCTTTGAGTGTTCATACTACTACTACTACTACTACTACTACTAATGATACTACTACTACTACTACTAATGATACTACTAATGATACTACTACTACTAATGATACTACTAATGATACTACTACTACTACTACTAATGATACTACTAATGATACTACTACTACTAATGATACTACTACTACTAATGATACTACTACTACTACTAATGATACTACTACTACTAATGATACTACTAATGATACTACTACTACTACTACTACTACTAATGATACTACTACTACTAATGATACTACTAATGATACTACTACTACTAATGATACTACTAATGATACTACTACTACTACTACTAATGATACTACTAATGATACTACTACTACTACTACTAATGATACTACTACTACTAATGATACTACTACTAATGATACTACTACTACTAATGATACTACTAATGATACTACTACTACTACTACTACTACTAATGATACTACTACTACTAATGATACTACTAATGATACTACTACTACTAATGATACTACTACTACTAATGATACTACTAATGATACTACTACTACTAATGATACTACTAATGATACTACTACTACTACTACTACTAATGATACTACTACTACTAATGATACTACTAATGATACTACTACTACTACTACTAATGATACTACTACTACTACTAATGATACTACTAATGATACTACTACTAATTCTACTACTACTAATAATAATATTTTTCTTTTTTTCTTCTTATTGTTATTATTATTGTTTTTATTATTACTAGTAGTATTCATAGTACTTATAGTCGCAGTATTAGAAGCATCTGTATGAAGAACTGCTAATACATAAATGATCACACTGAGAAATATTTGTTGTGTTGGTCAGATTCATACTTTTTAGCACCACCTGGCCGCTGACCCTCTGGTACATGTGAAAGATCCTTCGTGGCGACTGTAAGAAACTGTAATTGTAGTGAATAAAACGTGTTACGTCAGCAGTAAAGACAGCGAGTGTGCGGATGTCACGCTCGGCTCGGAGCCGCAGCCCAGTCAGGTGTCCACAGCCCTGTAGCGTTCGGTATTCCTCCTCTGCAGGGCTCGGCGCTCAGCGGGGTGGCACTGAAGTGGGGGCTGCCACGTTGATTCATAACTGCGGGGTTAAAACACAGGAAGTCTCCTCGGAGCGCTCTAAGCGAGTGTGTCTCAGCCTGCTCATTATCTGTCGCTTCACCTGCCATTATCACTCAGAATCAGCCCTGGCCGAGGAATCTCGCCGCGCTTAATTGCCCACGCAGTAAATTTAAAGCGCCCGCGCGACTCCCCCGCTGCGCGGGTTTATCAGGAAATTAATCTCTTTTTAACCAGTCGTAATCTGATGGGCAGCTCAGATGACGAAGGAGGGGAAATACGAGAGAAGGACGGATTCGCCCTTCACGTTACACTTCATGCCACATTCAAAAGAAGCGATGGTGGATCTTCACTGAGCTGTTACCTTTGAGTCTAATGTGCTTGTAATGACCGCTGTTATCTGTGATGACACTGTGCTGTTAGAAGTGCTGCTTCTTCAAGGGTTCTCTGGTAAAGAAAATGGTTCTATATAGTTGGCTCTGGACTTAAAGAACCCTTCTCGTGATTAAAGGGCTTGCATCGTGAGAGGGTGATGGAGAATACTTCTACATAGAACCTTTTTGAAAAGGGTTCCGTACGGCACCAAATGTAACAAGCCTGACTTTGTTACGGTAGAAGAGCCGCTTTCATAAAGGCCCTGTATAGAATCATATACAACACGTTCTCCGTCAATCTGAAGAACCTTCTCACCCTGCAAATAACTATTTAAGCATGGGATGGTTCTGTGTAGAACTTACGGTTCTAAATAGAACCATTGCCTGTACTAAAGAGCCCTTTTTGGTGCTACATATAACCATTTTCATAAAGGTTCTATATAGAACCATATACAACACATTCTCCATCAAGCTGAAGAACCTTCTCACATGCAAAGAAAGCATGAAATGGTTCTATATAGAGCTTATGGCTCTAAATAGAACCATTGCCTTTACTAAAGAGCCCTTTTTGGTGCAATATAGAACCTGTTTCATAAATGTTCTATATAAAACCATACACAACACATTCTCTATCAGTCTGAAGAACCTTTATACCAGGCAAAGAACCATTCAAGCCTGAAATGGTTCTGTATAGAACTTGTGGTTCTAAGTAGAGCCATTGCCTTGAATAAAGAACCCTTTTTGGTGCTATATGGAACCCTTTTCATAAAGGTTCTATATATATAAAACCATACACAGCCCATTCTTCATCAGTCAGAGCCTTTTCATCAGGTGAAGAACCATGTAAGCATGTAATGGTTCTATATAGATCCATAAACTTTACTAAAGAACCCTTGAAGAACCTTTTTTTTTTTTAAGAGTGTATAAGCGCCGTTGCTGTGTGATGCTATAGATCCTACACAGGGTCCTGCAGCTGTTTCCCTCCACTGGGTCTCATTTCTGGATTTAGAAAATAATGAATTGACACAAAGCACAAGCTATAAATAGACATCCAGTATGTTCTTGCTGCTACAGGGGCAGCGGGTTCTCGGTTTAAGGGGAATTCCACTGATTTTTCTACATTCTGCGTGTATGTGTCAGTGTTTGAGACGGAAACGGTCTTTCAGAGTGGCTAAACGAGGAGTGGTTCACTGTAGAGACGCAGATTTATAGTGATGATCTTTCCTGTGAGGAGCTTTTAGAGGTGGACGTCTGGTTCCTATCACCACCACTGTGAACAGTTATGACTCTAGAACGGAGCGGTTCACACCCGACCACTCTGAATGACTCTTACGCCACTTAATATGCAGAAATGAGGAGTGAGGAAGGTGAGGAGGGAATGGAGACGGTAGTGGAGCAGCTGTGCCCCCCCCCCCCTTCCCGCCCCCACCCCCCAGGTGGACGTCTGGTTCCTTACTAAGTTTCTCTAGAGCTGAGCGTTTCACACCAAACCACTCTGAATGACTCTGTTTACATCTCGACCATTTAATTATGCGGAGATTTTAAATAAATTCAATGAAATAAATGAATTTGATGTAGTATGTAAACATCCCTACAGTCCCCACAGTCCTTATATGGAAACTAAGCAGGCCGTTTTCAAATCACTGTTTTTGCGATGTCACAAAAATCGACGTATTCACATACCTCCGCCTAGCACTTTAGCCCCGCCCACTCATGCTGATGTTTGAGGAGTGTTTAAGGTTATTTGGACATTGCATGATCAAAGGGTTCTTTACATCTTCAGACTGATAGAGAATGTGCTGTAGATGGTTCTATATAGAGCCTTTTTGAAAATGGTTCTATGTAGAACCAAGAAGGGTTCTGCGTTTGTTATGAGCTTGACCTCGTAACTGTAGCAGAACCCTTTCGGGGGCTATATAAAACCATAAACAGCACATTCTCCATCAATCTAAAGAACTATCTCATAATGCAGAACTTTGTTTAAGCGTGCAAATGGTTCTCTGAGTGTCCATGGTTACAATGGTCTACATAGAACCATTGTCTTTGCTGAAGAACCATCTTTTTACCACTACTAATACTACTACACTCTTAAAAACCAAGGTGTTAAAGGGGATTTTAGTAAAGAGAAAGGTTCTGTACAGAACCATATACCACACATTGTCCATCAGTGTAAAGAACCATTTCATTTAAGCATGCAAATGGTTCTTTGAGTGTCCATGGTTCTATGATTGTCTTTATCTCTTTGTACCACTACTAAAACGACCACACTCTTAAAAACGAAGATTCTTAAAGGCTCTTTAGTGCAGAAAATGGTTCCATATAGAACCATATACCACTCATTCTCCATCAATCTGATGCAAGCAGTTCTTTGAGTGTTCAGGTTCTATACAGAACCATTTTCTTTACATCTTTACTAAGAACATTTGAAGAAGAAGAACCCTTGAAGAAGACTGGTTCTGCTATTGTTATGACACAAGCTTGCTACAATAGAAGAATGACTTTGTTTACATCCATTTAATTATGCAGAAATTTTTAATAAATTCATTGAAATAAAAGACATTGATGCTGAAATTGATGGAAACTAATCTGGCCATTCTGAAGTCACAAAAACAGACACTTTTGCATAGATCCGCCTACCATTTTAGCCCCGCCCACCCAGACTGAAGTACTAAGGAGTGTTTCAGGCCACAGTGCTTTTTAAATAAAGCACAGCCAATCAGAACAGAGGTTGCTCCCACATACCAGTCTTAAAGGCACGGCAACAGAAACAGCCTGTTTAATTGTAAGGGATAAAAAAGGGTTAAAATGGTCGTAAAGGCAGTTTTAGTACATAAAACCACACAAGCGAAATAAACGCCGACCTCCAGGGCTTCGCCTAATAGCAACGACCAAACCACAGTGCATAAGGTGGGAACATTAAACACGTTAATATAATTGAGAATAATGATACAGATACTCAGCTGAGAATGGGAATATGTAAATAACGACTCGTTCCCTGGAAATATAGGTTATATACATTATTCTGTGGAAACCCTAAAGCACACCAGAGAATCTCCAACCGCCTGCTGTTGTAACTACAGCGGACTGAATTTTTTATATTAAGGGAATGAATATTGAATGTTTAATTGGAACATGGATGGTCTTGAAGGAATATGTGCTGCAGAAAGAGTCATGGTTGAAATTTCCCCAGAGGTGCGGATATCACTCCTGCAGAAAGAGGAATGCTGTTCGTTCCCGGCGTCCCAAGATGCACAGATTTACTGCAAACTGGCACTCGGTCTCATCAAATGAGAAATGATGTCTGTGCATTTTGTGCTGCTGCTATATTGCTAAATAACTGCGTGCACGTTTTAATGCATCAGCAGCGTCTGAGTTGATGTTGGAGGTAGAGATGGCGTATGAGTACTGATGGGTATCAGGATCAGTCCGATATCAGCAGGAAATGCTGGACGGGATATCCGAGAGGAAAAAAAGAGCAAATCTGATCCAGTCCTGTAACAAATCTGTCCTGAGATTGTCTTTTTCTGTCGAGGTCCGCTCTTTAAAAAAATCATCATCCAAAATAAAAATTATAGTCTAATCATCTAAAATAATAAAAAAGATGATCTAGAATTAGGCTCAAACACTCCACTACACACTTAAAAAGATGGCTCTGCAAGGGTTCTTTAGTAAAGAAAAAGGTTCTATATAGAACCATGAACACTCAAAGAGCCCTCTGTATGATTAAAGGGTTTTTGCATCATTAAAAGGTTCTACAGATTGATGGAGAATGTTCTGTAGATGGCTCTCTATAGAACCTTTTTGGAAAGGGTTCTATATAGCACCAGGGTCAACCTGTAACAATAGAACAGCCCATTTTGGTGGTATCTAGACTCCTTTTCAAACAGGTTCTAAACAGAACCCTATAAAACACATTCTCCATCAATCTGAAGGCCATTTTAATGATGCAAGAACCCTTTAATCATGCTAATGGTTCATTCTGTGTGCATGGCCCTATATAGAACCACTGTCTTCACTAAGGAACCCTTGAAGAACCATTTACATGATTTAAATGTTCATGAAAACCGGAAGTGAACCGGATTTTGTCTGCGTAGATGAGCAAGCAGGTCAGCATTTCTAAAAGTGTTTTTATTTGTTTATTGTGTTTATTGTTTATTTGTTTATTATTATTTATTTTTTTATTGAAAAAAGCTGAAGTTGTCCAACCGAATGGTGTTTACAGCAGGGGGCTCTGTCCCCTCCACTTTTATCCCTTATTGCTCACCAGCAGCTCAACACAGAACATTTCACATAACATGTGGGTCGATTTCCCTTCAGGCACAGGAATGGAAGAGGCTTTGTGAAGTGCTTCAGCTGAAAATCAGCTTTTAAAGCTTAATAGTTTATAAAGAAGTCATATTTGGTTGGGTCTGTATCTGCCTTGGCTCAAGGTTTCAGTATCAGCATCGAGAAAAAGTGGTATTTCTCCCTGAATGATCATTAAAATAAGGACTTTCTGTGATTATTTCCAGAGAGAACGGTGTCCTCTGAAGGCATGTGGGAGGTTCACTGGTCTAAATCTGTAATCACAGTAGTAGTAAGTGCATGTCTTGTTTGTGTCTCATTGGAATATAGGCAGTGGGTAGCACTGTCACCTCACAGCGGGAAGGGTCTGGGTTCGATTCCCCGGCCGGGTGACCAGGGTCCTCTCTGTGTGGAGTTTGCATGTTCTCCTGGTATCTGCGTAGGATTCCTCCTACAGTCCAGAGATATGCAGTCTGGCCAATTGGACCTGCTAAACTGCCCCATAAGCACTGTGTGGTGATAGTAGTTCACTCACTATGAAAGCTTTGGCCAAACTTCAAAATAACACAACTTAAAACGTCAGCTTTTGATGAACGTAGACTCTCATAGTGCCTCGTCTTGATATTAGTGTTGTTATGTCATTGCTTTTCACCGTAAATAACTAGTGAAATTTAAGCTAATGTTATCTTGTAGTGTGAAACTGATGTCTGGCATAAACTGAGACTCAGACAAAAATAACAACAGCAAAGCACAGTGTGATCAGGCTGGTGTCCCTAAATTCAGCTAATTTAGCTGAAGCTTTAGTAAGTTACAGTTCACATTTCTTCAAATGTAGCCCACTAAAAAATATGTCTATGCTGGTTTATACTGGTCTAGTTCTGGTTTAGCTGGTCACCCCAGTGTGGTCATACTGGTCGACCAACATACCAGCATCAAAACACAACATATGCTGCTTTTACTGGTGACCAGCCATGCCGGTCTGTGCCGGTCTCTGCTGGTTCATACTGGTCTAGTTCTGGTTTAGCTGGTCACCCCAGTATGGTCATACTGGTTGACCAGCATTCCCGCATCTAAACACAACATATGCTGCTTTCGCTGGTGACCCGCATATCAATTTCCATTGTGGATGACCAGCAAACCAACATCCAAAACACAATGTGTTGACCATGCTGGTCTATGCTGGTTTCCCCAGCACTGTAACCAACTATTTCAAGTTGGCCTCTATCCTTTGGATACTGCATTCACTGCATGTAGCACTTCAGTCCTGTTTTTCAGACTGAGCGTTTTAAGGCTTGTTATTTGAATATTTGAAGCTGTGTTGAACCTGACAGGTTTTTAGTAGGTTTGCATCAGTTCACGCTCACATGAGCTGACTTGTGAACATCTCTGGGTACTGAACAGATGTTTTGGGCAAGGCCCATGGGTTGCTAAATTGCCTGGCTGAGGTGCCTCTGCTGGCTGGCCCAGTCGTAGCCCACAGTAGGCCAGCTCAGCTTCCGTTTTACATGTCTCAGTATTACTGTAGCCACGTTGTGGCATTGGGCTGAGGTTAATTTTACAGATTGCTTTCTGTGCCGCAGGGCCTGAAAGATCATTACTACTTGCGCCATTTAGAATAACCGTAAAATTATGGGACTGGCAATGGAGCCACAACAACAACACCCATTACATTTATACCAACTTTTCATACCCTGTCTCCTGCTTACCAGCACTGCCCTCTTTGCTTAAATGCATTGCATTGCATTAGTCCTCTGTTATGCTCAGCTGTCAGTTGGAGACGGTCCAGTTGAGATGTAGACGCTGAACGAATCAATGCAGCAGAAAAGCCATTCAAGCAGCCCTGGCCGGGGCACACAGAGCGGGCCAGGCTGGTATTGCTACTCTCATCTTCGTTGGCTCCTGCCGCCTGAAAAGTGCTGCAGTAGCAGCTCCTGTCCCCTGTCGGAGTTGGCTTTCAATAAGTGCTCTGAAAGCAGTTTATTCAATTGATTGATAAAGGTTGCCCTCGATTATAATCCACATGGCCAGCCTGACACTGGAGCGAGGTTAGCCGCCTTTGCCTTGTTGGTTTTGTGCCTTAGCTTTGTGACCCTTGCTCGCACATGTCGTGTGATAATTTAGCCTGGCTTACCGCAAGCAAAGCCAGAGCGCCCCGTGCGCCGCGTTCAAAAGCGCCTTTTACATTGTTTCAGCAATTTCACAAACTTTTCTGTTCACTCATCACCGCCCTTATTTGCCAAGTAAATCCAAGTTTGATGCCCTCGGTTAAGATCGGCCGCGTCTTGTCTTTCGTTTAGATGTGCCATGGCAAGCAAAACATGACCCTGGGTCAGCATTCAAGAGAATTTTTGGCTGCATCTCATAATTGAATTTTCATCCATTGTATTGATGGTACAGTTTTTGAACTTGCTGAACACTGTGGCCAGTTTAGTCAATTTTTTGGTCAATTTGAGCCACACTAATAAAGGACGAAAGGAGGGTGAATTGGTTACACGGCCTTAAACATGTTGTGTGTACAATTTCAAGTTTTGCTAGGAGTCATCCAAACTAAATTTACACACAACACGTGAGGTTTCTGCTGTGCAACGCTTTGTGCTAGTTTTGCAGATGCCTCAGAGACAAACTTTCATTTTTCTTACTTGGCATGGTCCCCAAAATTCATTGGCATGATTGCTGATATAATGGGAATCACATATTAAATGATGTAATACTGAGTAGTTCAATGTATTTTGAAAAAATGTCACTATGCAAATATGCTAACTCTTGCATGCATGAGCTCCTGCTGGTGTGGGTTCATGACTTTCTTCTATATAAATGAAACACATAAATGCATGCTAGTAGCTCCCCCATGTGGAGAAACATCAGACTGCTAAACATGCACGAGTGAGTTCCAAAGCCACACATACTTTCTTTACATATAAAAAAAATGTGGTCATTACATTAGAGTCACTCTCGAATTTATCTGTAGATGCTTTTGGGGAAACCATGAAGTATTATAGTTTTATCATTTTACAACTCATACATGTATTGAAAATGCTTAAACTTTCCTTCAAACGACAACTGGGAAAAGCCCATTAATAATCTGCTGTTATAATAATGTTATATATTTGTTGTTGGCAAGCTTGCCTTTCGGTATAAGTTACTAATTTTGTAGCATCAGAAAAAAACAGCAAATGTACTTGACAGAAAATTTTGCAAAAAAAGTCTAATATAAAATCTGTAAGTATAGAATTTGTTCTTACTTTATATAAACACTATAGACTGAAACTACACATCTTTATATGGTTTTAAGGCCTAATAAATCTAAAGCCATAAACTGTTGGTTCCAAAACCAACTGAACTTTGGAGGTGTGTCTGTAGATTTGTTTCAGAAACTGAAATTGAGTCTCCTGAAAAGAATGGAAGCTGCAATAAAGGTAAAAAGTGACTCACTAAACACTCAAACGTCTGATATTAGATTTAGTTTGTGTCATTTTTTTGTTTTGTGTGTTTTAAATTTTTTTCTTAATGGCAGAAAATGAATAACTTAGTTGCCGTTTTACAAGAAATGAAATCAATCACTTTTGGACAGTAAACCTTTTGTACGGTATTTGTACTAAATATTATATGAACAGCTACAAATTTGCAAAGTTTGAGGTAAAAGTTTTGCTGTCTTACAGGATGCACTGGTTCAACATTTGCATGTCCTGAGTAAACAATATCAGGAATTATATCACATTCCGAGCAGCTTGTAGGAGTTCAGCCTGCAAGACGGCCAATGTGAGGGTCCGTCTGTGGCAGACCTCTAACCGTGAACCTGTCAAATTACACTCCTATAAATACTGAGAGAAAGATCCACAAAAGAAAATTAGGCTGAGGGATTCTGGGTGTAGGCTGCACCGCATGCGGCTGCTGTAATTGACATTTAAGTATGACAGTTCACCTCACAACATGGTATTTATATACCTTAGAATTTGGGGTGTTCGTTTCTCGGTCTGGCAGTAACAGCGGGGTTTAGGTGAGGGCGGCTCGGTGCCGGTTGCTCTGGGATGAGTTCTGGTCGGGGTAGATAGGTGTCACGCTGTGGCGCTCTGTACGTTATGATCCTTGTTTAATGTAGAACTGTTTTATTCCGTTCGCTGTGTTTAGCGTGTCTTTCATTCCCGCCGAGGCTCAGCAGGCGTGCAGGCGTGTGCGCAACCCTCTAATCTTAGCCATGGAGGGCTGATGAAAGGTATTAATGGTAATGCCAGGGCCAGCGCAGATTTAAAAATTACCCCCGTGATAGAGCTTTACAGCGTATGACAAATCAATGCATAGCATTTTCATAACGAATGGCTTTGGCATTTGGAATGCCAGTCCATGAGCACGGTGGGTTGCTGACCTGTGACAAGCAGGGCTGTTGTATTTCATTACGCTGTGCTAAGCCTCGCCCACTGTGAAAGAGAGAGAGACAGCGAAAGAGAGAGGCTGTCCGGCCAGGCCAGGATCATCATTATGGGACCCTGGGCACAAATGTTTGGTGGGCCCCTACCTGGCTACCTTTTTTTGGGGTCAGTGATTTTATCACCGCACGTAAAAGAAGGCCTATGCAGTGCCACAGTGGCAGTGTACTAACCAAACCCGGATAGCAAGGAGATAGTGACCACTGCCCGCTGATGGCAGGTCCTCTGTTGTTTTGCTCAGCATTTTCCGGGCAGCCCACCAGCAGCTAAGCAGAGTAACATTGTTCATTTTTCACTCGCAGTCCAGTCTACTTATTTTTCCTTCCTTCCTTTCTTTGGTTATACTTTGTAAATTAGTATAGTAAATCATTTTAATCTTTCACGGTGTCAGCAACAACATTTTCTACAAGTTAATTAAAAATAAATGGACGGAAACAACGGCAAACAAGCCGTCAAGCAGCCTAGCTGAAGTATACTGCTGCAGCAAGCATGGAAAGGTTTGGATTTTTCTCCATTTATATCTTACCTTTGATGACCGAGGTCGCTGCTGAGAAGGACGAATCCACTCTTTAACTTGGGCGGTTGACATTTTAGATTTGCATATGGAACTAGACGTTGTCTAGACGTCCTCTTTCAAAGTTTCAGGTCTCCCTCAGGCACATTGCTTGAATAGCTGGAGCTTCATATTCAAGGTATGTTCACAGGAACACTAGCTCAGTGCTAAAACCCTGAAAGCTTGAGCGAGAGAAAGAAGGATAGTAGAATGCTTGCTAAGTTATCAGAGTAGAAAAAGAGTAAACAAGGTTTAGGAAAGATGTGGAGAACGGCAGGATTATGACTGGTCATAACACAAAATTACACCGCGTGCAACAGCGTTCAAATGTAGTATCACATCATGTCGCAAGGCCTGCAGGACGTCTGCAGCAGAAACGTCGAGTCAAAATGTAAACAAACCATAGACCTCTTAAAAGACTGGGGCATGTATGTAATAGAGTTTGTAACGAGATACATTTTATCCCAACATTTAACGTCAGTAGTCTAAATAACACAGTTTAAATAGTGTTACACTGCTGTGCTGTTGGGCTTCCGGGTTTCTCAAATGCTAGAGGGCGCTCCCGAGTGAGTCCAAAATGAATGGGTTAAGCATTTGAGCAAAATCATAGTTTATAAAGACAAACATTTTTAATGTAAAAGAATAAAATCATTTCCTGAACAGCTGAAAACATTTTAACACTGCTGTTATTTTTTAAGAGCTTTTAAACTCGAGTTATAGGAGGTTAAAATGCTGCCTCATGTACGTTCATGACGCCAGTTCATGAGCTGCTCCGCTTGCCAACCAATCATCAGCAGTAAAGCCCGCCTCCTGCTGCCCAAAACCCGTTTACTGTAGAATAAAGTAAATATATAAGTGAGATTTCTTTGCTTTTTTAGTGAAATCCATCCTCCTACTTTCCAAAACTCTAAAGGAAAGTTCTGGGCGAGTGATTAGAAACTATTTTAATTTCTCGTGTTTTGAGCTCCATTCACTCCCATTGAATGAGGACTCCCTCGCGGGCGCCCTCTGCTGATTAGCCGTCCTGTTCTTGATATAATGAAGGGAATAAGAAGTGGCCAGGCTCCTTATAAACCGACTCTGACCTAACTAACTTCCACCACTTTTGCTGTTTTCCCCCCAAATTGTTTACTGGAAGGGTCATAGAGATCCTTCTCTTTTTGTTGTTGTCCCTTGTGTCGATTGCTGTTAGGACATGGTGTTTGGTCATTTTTCCCACTGTGCCGCTAATAAAGGTTCCACCACAGCTCATAGCAGCTGTTCAGATTTTCCCATAATTGCTCAAGGGGGCCTCCTAGTGGCTCAGATCCATGGACACGCACCCATAAAACACCGTGGATGATCCAGGCCTGTCTCTGGCCCAGGCAGGTTTGTCCAGCATCCCCACACGAGACCCTCATTCCGTTCCTCTGGCTTTCTTTGTGACCCGAAGCCGGCGTCCAAAGGTTCTGCTCGTCCATGTCGAGGGTTGGATTTCAAGGCCCGAATGTCCCGTTAGATGTTTATTCACCTCAGAGAGTCCTGTCAGTGATCATCCGCTGTCACAAATGACGTTTTTTGGCTCCCATCGCAAAAGTGATGACTGATGGTGAGAGAGCAGGCCATGCTCAAGGATTAAATGGCAAAGTATCAAAGCAGCGTCGTCATAACGACAGATCAGATTTTGACAGGTATCAAACTGGTACCAGGATGCTTTCATGTTAGCCTCTTCAAAGATCAGGAGTTGTCTGTTCCCCGCTGGCCTCTCAACATCATCTGCATTCCTCACTCGCTTTCATCTTCCCAGGATTCATAATGCATTCTGCTTTGTTTTTGGGCTTTTTCTGTTTTCGACATTATGCAATTCTGGTATGAATAGTAAGATGGCAGGCACTACGCCTTATCTGAAGACGCTACATGGATATTAGCATTTCCAGCCTGTTGACACTTTCTGTTGTCATCGAAAAACACTAAGCCCAGCATTATGAGTTTAATGTTTTGTATCATCAAGGCTCTTTTTGTTGCTCTGCTATTTTCTAGTTTGTTTTCTCTTCCCCCTCAAAAAAGTCGGTGCAGGCTTTCCGACCGGCTGAAAGATCGGCAGCGTGCGCGTTCTGGTCTGTTACGCTGGAACGACCGGCGCTGTAATGAAATTTGTTGCCGCGGATAAAACCAAGGAGCAAAGGCACTACCAGCTCTTCTATAAACAGGCTTTATTATATCAGTATATTCATCACCATAAAAGAATTGAGTCCATCCGCATACGGCGCAGAGCTTTTTTTCCTTTTTTCTTTTATTGAGCCTATAAAACGCAATACACCAGCAGCCGTGGCAGCGCATACCACAGAGAAGGGGGAAATCACTTTAGCAGCCGGCGGCTCCGCGCCCCCGAGATAAAAACGGACAGGCCGGGAAAACACCTTTGTGATAACAATTGCGGCCGGGTAGCCTAATGCACTTGGAAGCCCCGGTAAAGGCCTGGATGAAACTGGAGATTATTGTCATTTTGAGAGAGATCAATGAAGCTTTGCTAATAATTCACTGTAGGGGAACCTCTGGGGACGTGGCATTTATCTACAAATATCAGTGCTGGCCAGACCAATTGCGGCTCTCTCGCCTCCAGTGCCTGCACCAGTTCAGTTGTTCTGCTTAATATTGAATGCTTCCTCCTGACCGGGGAAAAGAAAAATAACACAGAAAGGAAAAACACCTAGATCGTTTACTGCCCCGTTAATGACCGAGTGTGTTTTGAATTGATGTGCTGTTGCTCAAGCCGTCCTAATGCAGAGATCGCAGAGCGCGATCGAATGACGTAAAGGCCCAGCGCGCCTCGAAATGTCACCGCTGAGGCCGATCCATTCAGAAACATCAAGATTTCTAATTAAAATGCATTTGTTTGTTTACTTGTTTGTTGGTTGGTATGAAACAGGTGAGGCCTTGATACCAAGCTCGATTTAGAGCACATGTCAAGTTCAGACGTCATCTTTGTAACAGCATTTATAAACTCTAATAATGCCTCGTAAGGCTGCAATATTGCTCTATAACTCATTTCGTTGCTTATTAATATGTTGTAACATGAGTGTCACTATCTGTTAAAATGTGTTGTAAACAGAAAATGACCTGTGCGTAATTATAAATGAGCTACAAAACATTAACAATCATATTGTCTATAAACATGTTGTAATACAAGTGTCACTATGTTATAATGTGTTTTAAACACATTATGGCCTGTGCACAATTATAAAGGAGATATGAAGCATATTAGCGATCGTAAAAAACATTATGAACATTTCTAAGGCCATCATTGAGTATTATAGGCGCTTTATAATTATGTTCAGGTTAGCTACTACATGTTTATAAGTCATCAGAATTCGTTGTAGCTCATTATTAATGCCTTATGAAGCATTATTAGAGTTAATAAATATGCTTACAAAGTATGTTTTCTTAATTGTGGGCTGCTGATTATTTTATGGTGACCATGCTGTCCAGTCAGGTTTCAGGTTTTAATCTGCACCTCGTTTACATTTTAGGCATTCGGCTGACGCTCTAATCCAGAGCGACTTACAATTTGATCATTTTGCACAGGTAGGCGAAGTCGGTGTTAGGAGTCTTGCCCAAGGACTCTTATTGGTATAGTGTAGGCTGCTTGCCCTGGTGGGGGATTTAAGTGGGACCCTGGTGGAGTCGAGTTCGGACTGTCTCAGGCTGTGTTCAGGTTTGGATCAAAATCTCAGGCCCGGTTAAACCTCCTCCTCAGTTACAGCTGTTTGCATCTGGACACAATTAAGGTAACAGTTTGGAAAAAACCGAGTGTGTCTTTCATGATTTTCCCTCCTCCCTTCCATCTGGGAGCATACACTTTGTAGCTGTTAATTTAATTGCTCATACACCCCCCCCCCCCCCCACCTGACCCCCCCCACCGAATCCCCAAAGAATATAAAGGATTAATCATCTAGTTCATTTCAACCTGAAGATATGGCCCTAAAGTGAATTGCAGTTTCACCAGTTTAACCCTGTCTGCCCCTGAATGTGACAAGATTAACATTTTCAATTAGCAGTGCGTAATTGCAGCGCGCGCTCCGGCAACCTGCCTGCGCCCTCCGAGGGGGCAGGGTCTGCTTCCTTTCGTCCCGTTTATGGATCCCTCGGCCTTTCTCAACCGTGCATTCAGAGCTCTGCTGTCGCTGCAAGTTCAAGTGCCGTATTCAAAAACTCACACGTTACTGTTGAGCTGTGTTCATAAGACCTGCATAAGCCCTTCATGACAACTCACACAGACCTACATAAACATTTATAAACGCTTATTCCAATAGGCATCATAAGGGTCACACGTGCCACAATAACTGTGTCATTTCTTCTGTGACATTATCTTGCGGTTATACTGTCTGGGGTGACTTTGTAGCTCAGTGTAGGTCACAGTGACATAATGTTGATTCGATACCAGGCTGGATGGACAGAAGGGAGATTTTCTGTAGTCTTTGGGTAAAGTGACTTTCACTTAACCATTTAGAACATTCGAGCTATGTCTCATCTTAACATCATGTCACACTGATATACACCGGTCAGGCCTAACATTCTGACCACCTCCTCGTTTCTACGCTCACTGTCCACTTTATCAGCTCCACTTACTGTATAGCTGCACTCTGTAGTTCTACAGTTACAGACTGTAGTCCATCTGTTTCTCTGATACTCTGTTACCCTGTTCTTCAGTGGTCAGGACCCCCGTGGACCCTCACAACGCAGGTACTGTTTGGGTGGTGGGTCATTCTCAGCCCTGCAGTGACGATGACGTGGTATTGGTGTGTTAGTGTGTGTTGTGCTGGTACGAGTGGATCTGACACGGCAGATATAAATATGGATATGAATCTGATGGAAGTGGCTCAGATCTGATCAAATGAAAAGGTCAGATTTGCATGTCCACTCAGCTCTCAGTGGTTATGAGGTGCTATGTCACTTCGCATAAAAGCACGTCAGGACACACACCAACGTGTCAGGACTTTTCATCAATAAATACATCTGGCTATTTATTGTCTGGCTATCTACAGATGTTCACATTGTTAACAAACGATCTGTTGACAGTCAGTTGATTGTAAGGGGTTAGGGTTAGTATTTGGACCAGGGTGAGGGCTGGGTTTAAGTTTTGGGTTGAGGTTGAGGTTGAGGTCAGGGTTAGGATTAGAGCAGGTTTAGAGTTAGACAATGATGGCCAGTTTAGTAGATATTTAGTTGAATGTAACTTGAAAGTAAATGAAGTATCTACACAGCTTCTAAAGTGGACTCTCCAAATAAAGTGTTCCCAGGATTTCTCAGTGAGCTCTTACTCTGATTTCTTTCGGATTTCTCCGTCTGCACATGCACAGCAACAGACGGTGGACGTTGCGAGACGCAGCAAAACACTGTTGGCGTGGCGCTGAAACCAAATAAAGGATTTAAATATTCTTCACCTTCTAGATGATGTATGTTTATGTTCTCAGGTCAAGTGGTTGTTTTATAAAGAAAAGGTTTTGCATTACGTTTACATCACATCTTCTTCTGTGAGTTTATTGGCTGGTAGCAAAGCAGAAATCAGATTATTCCCCATTATTTGATTAGTCAAGCGCATGTAAACGTGTTAATCAGATTACTGACAGAATTATAACCTCAGTTCACTAGATTTGTTTATGACTGGCGACCAAATATCAGTTTTTTAACCCTATTTAAACGAACACCTCACCGCCAATCCGTTCTGAGAATCTGGTAGTGACCCATTTAACTCAGCAATGCGCCGCCAGAGGAGATCCAACACAAGCATGTCTGTTAGCCAGAGAGAAGTGTGTCAGCGTGAAGAACCGAAACGTTCTGCGTGCTACAGCGTTTCCTATCACAGTGTAAAAGAGGCGCAAGGCTTGCTTCATTGGATGTGCTGTATTGTTTCTGAGATCATTCTGAGTGAAAGTCAAATTGGCAAGCACGAGTAATTGTTCTGCTTAATGGGACTAATGATGAACGCAACTGATAAAAAGTGGGTGTGCAAAAGTTTGGGCACCCCTGGCGAAGGGTTTTGTATATTTGAAGTATAAATAATATGCATTATAATGCATTATTAATGCTGGATTCATAGGAAGTGTTTCCAAAATGGAATATTTTCTTCATTATGCTCTGTACATGTCAAATAAATGCAATGACCACATTGAGAAATCACATTATTAATAGAGAACGGCGGTTAAAGTGGCAGAAATAGCCAGAGCTCTCATAGAAATACTCCAATATCAAAACTAGCCCAAATACACAGTGGTCAGTGTTATGTTAGCGGACTCCCTTCCTGTCATATTGTTGGAAGTATGAATCTGTGCAGCTGGGTGCGCGTGTGAAAGTGCGGATAACAGATAAAGTGTGTATGTAGGGCCGGGGGGGTGCATGTGGGGGCACACATTAATGTCAGCGGGAGAGAGTGACGATGTAAAAGCCAGCACTTCTCCCCTTTTCTCTCGGCGAAGGCGTTTTGGGCTTGATAAGACGGCGCGGTATCAGCCGTCTCCGCCTGCCTGGGTATTTTTTAATGCCTGTAAAGGGGCAGATATTGATTTCATCAGATCAGACCGGCACAGTGGAAACGTATATGCTGTGGGGCGAGAGTTAAAAAAAGAGAGCGACACCTCGAGCGGCGAGGTAATAGATACAGGGGACGGGCCGCGGAGCCGTAAAAGCCTTTTGTAGGCCCCATTGACGGAAGGCCCCGTGAATAAAGAGGCCGACAAATATGGAGGGATTTGTGTTTTGGAGATAGGTGACTGATTTCACACTCGGCGGTTTTCCGCGTGTCCTGCACATGCCGGGATCAGAGCAGATAGCGGCGCAGGCCGCGTATCGCCCTCAGATTCGCTGCTTTCCTTCAAGGTGCGCCCTATCGCGGCGGCTAGATAATGGAAATGGTGGCTTTTCTGGGGTTTTTTCTGCCCGGGCTGCCGCCGCCTCCATGGCTCACTGTCAGCGGCGCTTCCCGTCGGCCCACGTCACATGCCAGCGTAGACGGCTGCAGGTATGAGTTATTGTCCGGATGGCTGCGGATCCAGAGAATGCTGAGAATAAACTGTTGTTTATTTGGGCCTAATCCTTTATTGATGTGAGCTCCTGTTTGACATTTCGGAGCACAAAGAAGTCCTAAAGCAGTTGTCCTGCCCGCGTGATTCATCGCATTCCGCTGACTTGACGCTGGTTGAATTGTATGAATGTCTCCCAAACCTGAAACCTTCCCACAGGTTTATTCCAGGTGTTCATCTTATACATTGTGCCTCTTGATGCATGCAGTGGTTATGCTGGGCCAATGTTTCGGATCCTATTACAGGGGCAGTCGTGGGCTGGAGGTTAGGGACCTGGCCCTGTGACCGGAAGGTTGCTGGTTCGATCCCCAGCACTGACAGTCCATGACTGAGGTGTTCTTGAGCAAGACACCTAACCCCCAACTGCTCCCTGGGTGCTGTGGATAGGGCTGCAAGTGTGCTCACTGCCCCCTAGTGTGTGTGTGTGTGTGTGTGTGTTCACTAGTGTGTAAGTGATAAATGCGGAGGTGGAATTTCCCTGGTTGTGGGATTAAAAAAGTATCACTTAACTTATTGTTCTAGACCCAGTACGGAAGATTACAGGTAGAGGCCTGTAGGTTGTGTCATAGGCCATAAGCTGCGAGGATGTGATTTCTATCAAAGTCTGTATTAGAAACTCTGGACTGTCCACTGGACAGTTATAGCCAGTCGTACAAGACAAGGCTCCTCTCTGTTTGAATGAGGAGGATATTCCCCAAACTAAAAGCCACGTTAATGTTTCAGTGGTAAAAGCTCATTAAAACAGCAAAGCTTTTGGTGCAATTAGCTCACAAAAATGTGGTCTGGCCGCTGCGCATGCACGTGTCCACAACGAGGAGCTTTGTCCACTTGCAGTTTAAGTTCTTCCCCCATAATTAGACGCCGCGTTGAGCAATACGAGCTTGTTTTCCAGCCAGTAAACTGTATCTTCCTTTATAATGACTCAGTTTGTATGCAGCCTTTCATGAGTTCTCGATCGGAATAGAGGTCGGAGAATGCTTTAGGTTAAAGGGGAACTCCACTGAGTTCTCAGCAATGTTGCATAATTCTGTCATTTTAATGTAAACAGAGAGATTCAGAGCGGTTTGGTGTGAAATGGTTCAGGTTTCTTTACAGTGGTGGTGATGGGAACCAGGGGTTGCCACGACTACAACACAGATAAAGACATTTTATTTACTATCCAGAACCACCAGAAGAACCTACACGTTGATGACGGTGAAATAGTAGAAAATCTGAAAGAAAATAAGTTTTTCTCTGGGGACTATTTTGCCTCAGAACGCCCTGCATGTATCCCTCCACCCTGAGTGGATCAAAAGTTATCAGGCATCCTATTGATGACTACTTCATGCAGTAACTTTCTGTGAGGGAGTTTTTAGAGGTGGACGTCTGGTTCCTATCACCACCACTGTGAATGTAAGCTTCTCTAGAACGGAGCGTTTCACACCAAACCACTCTGAACGACTCTGTTTACATCTGAAGCATTTAATGATGTATAAAATTTGAAAAATTAATGGAGTTACCCTTCAAGCTTAGATAGATTGATAGCACAGTGTAGCACATACCTTGAGCCCCATGTGTCAAACCCAAGACCCGCAGGCCTGATCGGGCCACGATCTTTTCGGGCCTGCAAACTATTTTAATTTTCTATTGATATTTCTGTACTCCAGTCCCCAGCATGCACCTCAATTCTGAACACTTCCACATCAGTCGTATCACCAAACACACCAGCTGCATTTCAGCTGCAGTTCATCCAGTATCAACACTTGGCGTCAGCTCAGCAGCTCAGAAACTGAGCCCAAGTCTTAGTTTAGTTCAAGCAAGTAGGTAGGTTTAAAAGACTGAGCTCGTTTTAATTTCGAATTTTTCAAGTATTCATGGAATATTTCGAGGTCTACTGCAACTGTCTGTATTTCACTGTTGAGGTTTTTGTGTATTTTTAAATGAAAGTTCGGGTTACAGCACAACATGAAGTACCAGACGCTTGCGGACGCTAAGAGGGGCAAAAAGGGGCAAATCACAAAATGTAGTCAAAGTCCAAGCCAAAATGCCAAAACACAGATCCAACCAAACGGGCAAAGGTACCAAGGGATGAGGCAGAAATCGTAAACGGAAAGAACGGAGCAAAAGGTCAAAAAACACGGTAATCAAACAGAACAGACAGAAAACGCTCAGTAGTCTCATCGGAAACAATACGGCGCAGCGTGTCTAGCTAAAGCCCGGGCTGGAGTACTCCACGCTGTTAGTCATGTGACCACACATACACAGGTGCAGAGAGTTAAGTCAGGTGATTGTGAGCACTGATCGGAGTTCGAAGTCACAGAATCCTGGGTAATGGAGTCCTCTCCTAAGTTGGAGTCCGAGTCTGGATGTTCCGTCACCTGATCTCCCAGAGCATTCTGGGAGATGAAGTCCGTTTCTTCCGAATGCGTGACTTTCTCTGTCCCACGGGTTTGTTGAGGTTTTTCATTATGGCCCCTTTTGACAGCCCAGCCTGGTGCGGAGTAAGTGCAGCACAGAAAGAGAGAAGCGCGAGCGATTTGACTGCCTGTGGAGATCATGCGCTCCTGTAAATGTCGGTGGCGTTACTGATTGGCTGCAGCGAGTAAACGTGTCATTGTGTTCGACAGTGTTTTGATCTCGGATCACTTTCCGTACCACGAGTGAAGTGTCTGTGGTGCAGCTGAAATTCTGTGCGTCACTAGTTTTAAACTCACTGCTCTCAGCTTAAGGTTCAGGATGGACTTACGATTGGACTTCCATTCAGCTGGTGCCACTGGCTGCGGGACACAGGGACCATTCTTGCCGAATACGTGCCTGAACCTTCACGGTCGTCCTTCTTCCAGAGAACATTGACGTTAGGATGAGATGCATTCCACTGAGTTTAGCTTCCTAGCCAGGTTTCCAGGATTTTAGAAAAGACGGACTAAGACCGGGTAGATAAAGGTAAAGCGTTAAGTAGGCGAATGCCACTCGTTCAGCGTTTGCAACTGATTTGTAAGGATCTCCCCGAGATCGTTAAACAAAACCTCGTAAAAAGTCACTTGTAGCTCCTTTCTAAGCAGGAATATCCTAAAAGGACCTTAGAAGGGGGGAAAGAAGCCTTTATCTGGGGTTGTTGAGAAAGGCCCTCCTTTCATGTGGATCCAGATTGCAGTGAGTGTAGGCAGCGGAGAGCAGGAGGGGAGCCGCGTAGTCTCATTAGGGCCGTGTGTCTGCCGAAGCTGACCAGTCTACAGGCCCCCGTAATGAGCTGGACATTATGCACACTGGAGGGAGAGAGCAGGTAAAGGCACTTCTGTGTCAGAGAAACATCACTTCCAAATGCTCCATAATGAGAGCCAAATCCAGGGCATAGCATGGCTCCTCTGACAGCACAGCGTCGCAGAATGATGCCTTAATTATGGGAATTGACTCATCTTTGTGTTTTTTCTTTCTTTTTTTTTTCACTGAGGTTCAAGAGATACTGTTGTCTTTTCTCTTTTCTCTCTCTCTCTCTCTCTCTCTCTCTCTCTCTCTCTCTCTTCCCATGGCCTCTCCCACCCCAAGCCCTGTCAACTGGGTGTAATTTGCAAGTCTCGATGTCGCGCTCGTGCAACCGGTGGGCGGCCCCTGTGCGGCGTGTCAATGAGATGTACTTTCAAATGAGCTGTCAGTAGCCCGCGCAGATTAAACCGGCAAAGGTGACCATTCAGACTGTGGCATGCTTAAACGGTCATCAAAGTGATAGAAATCCTATAGGGACGCTCCAGCCAGCCCGGGCCGGCTTTTAAGCCAGATCGCCAGAGTTTTAATGGCGCAGGTGATAATTGCTGCTCCGTCATTTGAGAAATAACTTTCGCTCAGATTGGAGCGACCCCAGCTAACGCCACCCCACTCTGCACACTACCTCGGGTCGATATTAGCACCTTAAAGGGCTGTTGTACCTGTCGGCACTGGCACATGACTTGCAGATGATTGGTATTGAGCTGGTACCCAATGAGAGTCTGTTCGGAGCGCGTGGAGCTGAATGTAATTTTGTTGTGGTTGCATTAGCGTCTAAACCAAAATAATCATACGTCGCTAATAAATCATCACCACTTCAATTAGCAATTAGAGAGGGAGCGGAGGGTAGGGGGTCTGTTAAGTACCTGGGGCACTGAAGTAATTAATGTGAAGAAATAATAATAGAGGGGGGAAAAAATCACACATACAGACTGTGTAAATGTCAGAGAACCCCGGTTCTCATATTTTATTTCTTTTCAGCTTTAGAAAAAAGCATATACTCTTCACCTTCATCCCAGCTTCCATTCTTCTCAGGAGACTCCCTTTCAGCTCCTCAGAGAACCTGCAGACACGCCTCCAAAGCTCAGTCTGAGAAGCTGGTTGATGATTTTCTGAATCAAACCCATTCAGTGGTGCTGAGGTCTGGACTCTGGGGCGGTCAGTCCATCGTTCAGCTTCTTTGTTTGATGCGCCCGTCTCCTTTTCTCAGTGAGGTTCTTCTTGATCAGCTACACGTCCTTTCAGACCCACAGCGCTAAGTGGTCTTCTCACAGTGGAAGGATGGACAGAAACCCCTGTGGATGTTTTTAGATCTGAAGCAGCTTGATCTTCTCCTCTCTCTCAAAGTGCTGTTTATCTGATGGGGGCAGTTCTGGTGTTGACCAGCTCTTCCAGGTGGTTGTTACACTCTCAGAAATAAAGGTATACAACTGTCCCTGGGGCAGTTCCCCTTTATTCAGGGAACATAACTGAACCATAATCCACTGAAATGATCTGTTCTAAGCTGTGCTGACTCCACACACCCCGCCTCGCCTCGCCTCGCCTCGCCTCTAGGCTTTCATTCTACTGCTCTGTTTTAAAACATTTGGTCATGAAAAGGAACAAATACCAACTTTTCACCTGGAAAAACTGATTTAAGCTTCACAAACAGACCTTAGAACCACTGTAGAACCTTTGAGGGAACGTTTACACTGTTTGCACCTTGATGTACGAAACATGTACCTGCACAGAACCTTTAATTCTAACAGTGTATGCTGGAAAAATTCAGTGTAGTGTGGATTATCTTATCTAATCTCTGTAGAAAAACCTCCTGAAAAATGAAGCACTTGTACTTAACGGCCACTTCACTGGACGTTTAATAAATGAAGGGTGGTCTCTTCGCAGTCCTGGCGGTGCAGCTTAGCTATTAATACCTGAGCTGGGAATGTAGAGTAGTAGTAAGCAGAAAAAAAATGTGTGTATTCAGAGGAAAAGGCACCGTTTATAGCAGTGACCTCTGCTCTGCACCATTGCCATGTATTTGCTTGCATATTAGCAAAATTGTGCTGACGGGGTGAACAAAGCTCAGAGTGCCCAGGCACGTGCACACGCTCTCTCACTCTCTCTCTCTCTCTCTCTCTCGCTCTCTCACTCCGCCTGTCTCTCTCGGCTCGTCCTGACACCCCTCATTCCCCCTACAATTCACACACAAATCCACAGGCGCACACACAGAAACACACACACACTCTCAGCATTTGCTCGGAAACCTTTGAAACAATAGGCGACATCATTAGCTCACTGGAAGAGCCCAGCGCAGCGAGTGGAGCGAGGGGTGTTGTGTCAAATGCTCCAAATGGAAAAGGCGATGCCCACGGGGAGTGTTCCTGCACCTCGCACTCTATTGACGTGCTGTGAAAAGGGATGGCACCGGGGAGCGAGCGAGAATGGCCCGCAGTTCGCCGCAGCCCGCCACTAGCAGGCCCTTACATTAACGGCCTATTTACCACAACAAAGCCGCCATTCACTCCGCCGCGCCCCGCAGATCGCCTCCGCTGTATTTCCATCTAATCTTTACAAATTCTCTGGGAATGTTTTTTATATATATATATATATATATATATATATATATATATATCATCATATAAATAAAAAACAGAGGAGAAGAAAAGGAAAAAGATGGAAAAGGAGACGTCAATCAAACACAAATTGTCAAATTAGCTGCAGTGCTATGTGTTTAAAGACTTTCTTTGGTGTTTAACGGCGTAAAAAGGCCCGTTTTTTTGTAATCAGTATAAGGTGCTAGTGCATTTATCATGATTTCCTGGTCTGTTTTCTTGACAGCTTTCTACTGGCTTGTGGCTGAATTTTGGCCGGATTTCACTGGCCCTTTCTAAACCCCACGCTGTGTGGCCAAATGAACACGTTAGTAGTTCATTCTGTTCCCAAAACAACATTATTTGCTCTTTTTTAATGAACCAAACCAGCATTTTATGTCCTTAAACAAAAAAACCTGTTTAAATGACGTTCACGATCGTTGAACCATTGAAAAATATTTAGCACAGTGATAATTATGCTACGACGGCTCGGGGCAGATGTAGCCGCAGCATTCAAATACAGCGCCAGTGCTCCCACCCGCCTCACGTTACTTACCTGCGACACAGATCAAAGCCATAAATTGGCTGATTTCGTCTCATGAGCCGGCTCTCTATGCGTGTCTGGTCAGCGTGTAAGACGTTTAATGATACAGTGATACATTCTTTAATTTTTTCTATTATATTTTACAGCAACTCATATAGTAAGTACTTTAATTCTAAGTTAGCTGTCTGACTTTTTTCACACAATGTGTATCAAAGATGTTAAGAAAACATAAAAAACCCTAAATATTGTGTTCACAGGTGTAAATTTAGGGGTTTGGGACAGACTCCTCACAATAAGTCCCCTATATGTGATGATTGTGTATAAATTTAGCTTATTACTACCCCAATCGATGCCCTGGCATTAAATAGATCAGAACATAATCCTTGCATACATATGAGCTCTGAATACATCAGTGCTTTTTTGCCATGGGAGCTCAGTTTGAGCTCATTCGTTATAATGCACCCTACATACACACACAGTTGTTCTTGGGTGTGTGTGTGTATATGTGTGTTTAGGGTCCAAACAGAGCATTCTGCTCAGCGGCAGTTTGTGCTGTGTGTGTGGGTGTGTGTGTGTGTGTGTGTGCAGAGCGTTTTCTGGCCGTTGTAAAACTGACATCATGTTAATGATCATTTGTTCCATTTCGCCCTACAGCTATTACGCTGGGCCATGATTTTAATGTGTTGTGCCATGGAGCAGGTGGAGCGTCCGCACAGGTAAACAGCTGTAATGCATTGTTATGGCGAGATCTACAGGAAAGGAATAATATATACAGTATGTTCTGCCTTAAATTATTTAGTAGGGAGCTGTCCACCTCCAACCCAGCTACTGTCAGAATCTCTCCCTCAGTCCGGCTCGCTGACAGCGATGTTTCATAATGCTCTTATTTACCCAGCGCTGAACTAACACGGTTAAGGCGAGGATCCAGACCAAACGGCGCAACAATAAAGGCTCCATTAGTGTCGTATGGGTTTTATCGCACGCTTTTTTCATACAGTAAGTCAGCGGTCGTGCTCTGACGGCCTGGTTTCCTCAGCGAATTGGAAGTAATGCGCTGCTCAGAGCTGGGAGTGAAACCATGACTTGCTGTGTAGGCCCAGCCTGGCCATATTCATCAGCCTCTGTTGGCTCACTGTAGTCTTTTTAAAGTCACATTTGTCTGCCATGATGAAAAAAGAGGGAAATATCAAAAAGGCTGTGTGACTATGAATACATTTTTCCTTACAAATGGACAAGGGGTATTAATCAGAATTACGAGAGCGGCGGAAAGGCATAGAATATAAGTTTGATCCATAAAGATGAGGTGACATTTTTACTCTCGGCAGCCTCGTAATTTATTAAGGAAATGTTAAATTTGACATAATCGAGTCTATTACAGGAATAACACTAAATAAGTTATTATATCAATATCTAACGCCTAACCTTCCATCACTTTCATTGCCACGCGTCTTACATAAATTAGACAGCAAATTCTTCTTAAAGGACAAGTTATGCGTGTTGGAGTCAGGGTGAATCCTTGGGATTAGGGTTTGAATATTTCTGCTGCCTCCCTGTAGGTCAGTCCAACTGCGGCGAACGAGGTCATTTCACGATTCCGCAAGGTCTTTCATCCGAACGGAAAGGGAGCCTTTCAGCTAACCTTGTAAATATAGCTTGAAAATAAATACACCTCAACAAAAACGGGACGCAAGCGCTTGTTGAGTGCTCAAAAATGATATTTGTCAGCAGTAAATAACAGCGACTGGAGGCAGCCAGCTTTAAACCTCAGTACTCACCTTACTACTGATATGCTCACAAGTATGTAATGAATTGCATTTACACTTACGTTCGATTTGCGTTCTGTATTGATATACGAGTTACTTTTGACATCAAAAATGACAATAAAATGAAAAATTTGTACATTTTCCTGCAAAACAAGAATTAATAATGTGGATTCAGTGAGAGGAGCTGAATTTTTTTATCCTCATTGGAATTTTACAAGTTGAAAGTTAAAAATTCAGTAGAAATTAAAGAGTCTTTGGCGTAGGCCCCGTCCTCGGTCCAGGTCTTGCAGCATAGAGACCTTCCCTGATCCTGCTGCCATAGATGTTTGGAGCGAAGCCTACACCACCAACACTACCTCCACCCCTGGACAAATAGACAGGGACCTAACTGGTGGTGGTGGGGAACATTAGAATGTAGGTACCTGAAAGCAGCAGAAAAGGTACATAAGTTCATTTTAAAGACAAGTGTAGGCCCTTGATTGGTCAGGACTAATGAATGAATGATGTAGTATTAGAGTCTTTTTCGTCACTCGTCTCAATGAGCTATGAGTCAGATGTAGTTCATGTACAGTAACCGGACGCTTTTGTTGTCGCCTGCCACGTTCAAAAGGTGCCAGCGTGACTTTTCATCATGGAGGTTAACAACAAATAACTTGGGGTTTTGAGAGTTCTGACCAAAATAGTCATTTATGGACCTGCGAGGTTACAGAACACATTGTAGGGATGCCATGTGTTAAATGGTCATTCTAAAAGAGGCACAGCTCTGTGGTGCAGTTTGAACTCTGACATTGCATTTCAGTGATACATGCTGTTATTCTGAGTCGAGTCATTAGCGCTGGCAAAGATTTATACATTAACTCATTTGCTGCACTGGAACATTATGATGTTGTAGAGTTTCTATTTTACACTGTGCTAAAACAAGTCAGTGTGTGGGTGTATGAAAGTGTGGCCATGTATTTCACTCTTTGTCAGGACTAGATCCCTCCAGGATGATAAAAACATGAGTGGTTGTTCCATAATACAGCTGGGACATATTATTATTACATATAGACACTTGCATATATGTGTATATATAGCACATATGGGACATACAGTACTGTGCAAACTCTGTGACCATCTTTCATAAAGATAAAGAAGGAGAAAAAATAAGTGTACAAAATTGGTTCAAGAGCGACAGAGAAAATGAGGCTCCTAACAACCACTTGGGAGACCTGGCAGACACCAAAACTGCCGCCACCAGGTAAATGGGGAAGACGACTCAGCGCTGTGGGTCTGAAAGGACGTGTAGCTGGTCAAGAAGAGCCTCACTGACAAAAGGAGACGGACACAACAAACAAAGAAGCTGAACGATGGACTGACCGCCCCAGAGGCCAGACCTCAGCAGCACTGAATGGGTTTGATTCAGAAAATCATCAACCAGCTTTTAAGACTGAGCTCTGGAGGTGAGTCTGCAGGTTCTTTGAGGAACTGAAAGTGAGTCTCCTGAAACGAATGGAAGCTGGAATGAAGGGAAGGAGTGACTCAGTGACCCTCAAACAGCTGAGATTGGATTCAGTTTTCTGTTAAATGTGTTTTTGGGTTTTTTTTTTCTGATGCTGAAAAATGAAAAACTTGTACTTAATGGACATTTTGAAGGGAAATCAACTAAAGAGTGGTCTCTGAATTTTGCACAGTACTGTAATATTGTTATATATAGGCATTTACATACATTATTATTGCATAACGCTGCTGTCGGAACGAAACCTCATATCTCCAGGACGAGAACTTTACAGGAGAAGGAAAAAACATACTCTACTTTTAATGTAAGTCAATGGAACCAGACGTTTTTCCAAGTCATTTTTGGGTCATTTACGTTGGTCCATTCATCATGAAATTTATACACAATGTATAGAACAACGGTTCCTTTCGTGTTATATCAAAAACCGAAAAACGACAAAAATGTAGATATAAGGTTTTGTATCCACAGCAGCGATATAGATAGTTGTGTGGGACATATTGTGTGACCCCCCCATGTTATAACATTGTATAAAACCAAGTGTGTGTGTGTGTATAAGTGTCTGTGTCTGTTTGCGTGTTTATGTGTGTTGTTAATATAACCGAAGGCTTGCGAAGGGAAGGGAGCGCGTGACGATATCTATTAATTGTACTATGAATTACAGCGGGCCTCCTTTGAACAGCGGTCACAGTTTGCACCTCTGATCTTGTCAGACACAGAGACTCAATTCCATTAAGACCGAGCGCCACACAAGAGTATGGCGAACAAAAGGTTTAAATCCATTTAACTTCTCTGCTCTATTTTAGAAACAGCAATTCCCACTCTGTCACGAGCCAAGCAGAATGACAGAAAACACTGCCTATCTGAATTAAAGATAATGAAAGATCATTCTGCGGCTACAAGCAATAGTCTGCGATGATCTCCCACATTCTCTCAGCCCGATTCCTCTTCCTTTTTTCCTAGCGAGAACATTGTGTCGTTTATAATTCCCCCGTGTAGAGCGGAGCAATTAATACGGAGGGAGGGGGAGAGGGGTTTTGGGCGGGGGGGGGGCGGAAGGGAGGGAAACTCAATTGAAACATACTTTGCCTAGACCTGTGTTCTGCTACCCTTGGGCATTTATTTCCAAAGTTTGTGTTTAATCACGGAATCTCGACCATGATGGTTGTGACAGGTAATTTCCGTAATGCGGCTGACAGAGATGGATTACATGGAGGCCTATTGGATCCCATGCTTTTGTGTGTGGGTGATAAGACTAGGTGAGGGTTATCTTCGGTATGAGTGCCTGGAACGATACAGCTACCTAATAAGTCCCGGGATAATACAGTGCACACAGCCAG
The DNA here is from genome assembly GCF_015220715.1 of Pygocentrus nattereri. Taxonomy (NCBI): domain Eukaryota; kingdom Metazoa; phylum Chordata; class Actinopteri; order Characiformes; family Serrasalmidae; genus Pygocentrus; species Pygocentrus nattereri. Next base: position 39,201,782 of record NC_051224.1, read on the forward strand.
GGGAGTAGTAGCCTCTGGTCGGGAGGAATAAAAAAAGCTACGGTCAGCTTTCAAACCCACAGTACTCACACTGTGAACACACGCTTAGTCACTCAGAGAATGCTTACAAAGATCTTTTGCTTTTTGGTAAAATCACTAGATTAAGGCGGTGCAGTAGTAATTGACTAATTAATCTATCCATTTAAGTGAGTAATAAGAGTTATTTCATTAAGGCCGAACAATAAAAAGGTCTTAAATGAACAGTAACAAATCATTGATTTGAATTGAGAACCATTAGCCAACTGCGTTTGCAAGCACAGGAATTAGACCTCCGCATTTAACCCATCCGTGCAGTGAAACACCACATACACACTCGTGAATCTTTAATATCTGTCTTCCAACTTCAAAAATGTTTGAAGCTCAATGTCTCAAAACTGCTCAGAACTACAGAAACGTCCACTTCTCTCTCCATAGGAGTCACTGGCGTTACCGACCGTCATCGGTGTTCCACATAATAAAGGAAACACCAGAGACGTTTTTAATGATCAATGCATTTTACAGAACATCAAACCACACGCTGTCCATCAGGGAACGTCCACTAAAATATGGAATTTAATCCATTTGGGTTTCTATTTTTTCACAGTGACCTCAGAATAAAGTCGGTCACACCAGTGACATCAGCTGAAAGCGTCATATGAGATCATGAGCTGAATGAGAAGATCTCTGAGAACGGAGAGACACAGTGGACTCACCATGAGCTTTTCCTCATAGATCCTCAGAAAACAGGTGAAAGGAAGCCGAGCGACGTCATTGGCGTGACTTTTATTTCAAAATAAGATATTTTTATAACGCATCATTATATATTTAATAACATTTATTTGGCGTTTGTTTTCTTTGTGTCATTTAATTTATATGTTTCATAGTCACGTAGAGATTATTGCAGTAAAAACTGCAGAAAAATTTGTTTTTTTCTTCAAAATATGGCCTCAGCCTTCACACACGATTGAGAGGACGAGCTCTTCTGTGGTTCGTCATGTTCTAGATAACTGATTTAAAAACCAATATTGCTAAATTGAAGCTCAAGAAGGTGAAATTGTTAAAATAACTTACTGTTTTATTTTAAAATATAAATAAATTCCAACCCTAGCATGTTTTTTATGAGATATATCCATAAATTCTGTAGAATGATCCAAGTATATCATTTCACAATATCATATATATATATATATATATATATATATATATATATATATATATATATATATATATATATATATATATATATATATATATATATATATATATATATATATATATAGTGGATTATTATTGGATCAAAGTCCTGAGCTCTTTGTGCTGTTGTTTTCAGCCTGTGGTCACAGGACTAGATTAGCAGAAATAACATGACAACTGGTCTTTTTTCAAAAGCCTTTTAATCGTGTGCGGGAGACAGAGTATTAATTCCCAGCTTCAATCGTTTTAACATTTATAGAGTTGATACGAAACAACATGGGTCCTATTGTAGACCCCATGTAGCGTTATATCTTCTCTGTGGTGCATTTAATAATTGGTGCTCATTTTCATTCTTGCCACCACAGTGCTCCAGCAGCTGGATAATTACTGCAAGCCAGTGTTAAGATCATCCACATCTATGTGTTTTTGTTCCCTTTTCAAGAAACTACCATTCTTCTCTCTCAGAAACCCGGACTCTAGATCTTCTCTTAGAATCTTCAGTGCATTTGCTCAGTACCGGTTCTGCTGACGTAATGTTTAAGATTAAGTGACCCTTATTAGTCCCACAACAGGGAAATTTCACCTCCACATTTAACCCATCCGTGAAGTGAAACACCACATACACACTAGTGAGCACACACACACTAGGGGGCAGTGAGCACACTTGCCCGGAGCGGTGGGCAGCCCAATCCGCAGCGCCCGGGGAGCAGTTGGGGGTTAGGCGTCTTGCTCAAGGACACCTCAGTCATGTGCTGTCGGCTCTGGGGATCGAACCGTCAAATGTAAAACTTCCATATTTTTACTGTTTATATTACAATTTTATGGCCTTTTAGTTAATACTTCAAATTAAAAGCCTTATTAATATTAATATAACTATTGGCTTTTTACTTTAACATGTAAATGCTTTAATACAGGGGTTGAAAAGTCATGTCAACAGCTTAACACAGAACAGTAAAGGGGCCTGTTAGCTATAATTTATAATTCTTAAGAAAATAAGTTGCCAGCCCTTCAGTTTAATAAGTAAAAATAAGGGACCCTTTATTAATCCCACAATGAGGAAATTCACCTCTGCATTTAACGCACCCGTGCAGTGAAACACCACATACACACTAGTGAATGCACATGCAGTAGGGGACAGCGAGCACACTTGCCAGGAGCAGTGGGCTGCCCTGTCCTTGCCCAGGGAGCAGTTGGGGGTTCAGTCACATCCTGTCGGTTCAGGGGATCGAACCAGTGCCCTTTCGGTAACAAGGCTGGTTACCTAAGCTCTTGCCCATAGCTGCCCCCCACAAACAAAAGCAGGTTCGTACATCGTCTATGAGGTGACTCTGTGGTCCATGTGACTCCACTCCATTCACAACACAGTGGATTTTACTGACTTGGCACAATAACGCAGAATTCAGTTGTTGTGAGGTGGTCATAAGTGGGCGTATGCGATATTATGGGGCAGTCATGGGCTGGAGGTCAGGGAACCAGCCTCGTAACCAGAAGGTCACCGGTTCGATTCCCAGAGCCGACAGCATATGACGGAGGTGTCCTTGAGCAAGACGCCTAAACCCCCATCTGCTCCCCGGGCGCTGTGGATTGGGCTGCTCACTGCCCCCCTAGTGTGTGTGCTCACTAGAGTGTATGTGGTGTTTCACTTCACGGAGGGGTTAAATGCAGAGGTGAAATCTCCCCGTTGTGGGACTAATAAAGTTCTCTTAATTTTAGGACCCAAACTATCCGTTTCATATGTTTAAAGAAGCCAAGCCAAATGTAAAGGTTCTTAACCAATACCAGGATATCCAAGAACCATTTAAGAACCCATTTGTAAGAGTGTGGCTCCACAAGCACGTCGCTCAACAGCATCCCAAGAGCAGATACCTGCTTCAGCGTTCCACATCCTCCGGTAAACGCTTCCCGACACATTGAGTGCAGAGTTCACATTAATGGAAGAAACTGCGCCACTCGAGAGGTGAATTTATCTCGGCATCCGAGAGGAGTTGAACTTTGCCCTGGGCGGCAGAGAGCTCAAATCTCAGAGCACAGACCCAGAGGTCTGTCGTAATAGAATGGTTATGTGACGTCCAGATGTAATCTACAGCCTAATAGTTAAGCCTTGCTTGTCCCACTGTGTACGCTGCGCTTCAGAGACTTGCTCTCAGAGTCAGCCTCCGAGCTCTTTGATGCAGCGCTCAGCGGAGAAAGCGGATGTTTCTTATACATTGATATAATTAATGAGGAAGCAGCATGTGCCTTCTATTAACACCGCAGGGAGAAGTGGAATTGGCCTGCTTTTGTATGTTGTGGCAGATTTAAAGACCTTAGCACACAGCAAATAAATGGAGGGACTTTTAATGAGCTGTGGGAGTTGGACGAATATGCTGAAAAAAAGGAGTATTGTGTAAACATCACTGGTTATTTAAACTGGTGGAGGTAATTGATAGTCGTATTGAAGAGTAGCGCACTTGGAAAGGAGCGAAGAGGGAGCGGGCAGCGCTTTTGTCAGCCGACGATTTACTTTTCTCAATTTATCACCTGATTTTAAGACCAGTGACCTGCTGGGTCATTATGGTTTGTAATAGGGTGGGGTGGACTCTGCTCACGAAAAGTATTAGAGATAGATTGTTCGAATATGCTGATCCGATCAGCTCCGAATCAAGGCCTCATTTAGACACGAACGGCTTCCGAACCGATGGAGCTGCAGTTTTTAGCCACGTACGCCAAAAGTAGCGTCTCCATCTGTCGTCCAGCAGGAAGAAAAAACTCCTTGGCTTTGACTTCCAGCCAGCAACATCCATTTTTCCATCATTCGCCAGCTGCCTGACTCCTAGATAGTAGGAAGTATGCGCAATCGAGGCGGAACGCTGCAAGCGTAACGTGACGATGCAGCCGTACACGTTTCTGAGCGGAGGACGATGATTACGGGGAGGAGTCTCCGGAGGAGTCTACTCCTGCGATTATTCCTCACCTCCCGCCGCCTCTCAAATGAAGGCCGGTCCCTTCGGAGGGCCTTTGCTCTCCGCTAATCTTCATGAGGAAGAGGGAAGCTAATTAATGATATGCTAATGGCTCTAACGCAGCATCCCTTTGCAAGACTTTGGCAATGTTGATGTACTTGGACATTCTAGACAGCGTTGTACAATGCAGAGTTAGATGTTGGCGGATTGCAAAATATATGTCTGCCTTACCCTGAAGTCTTGGGTTGCTGCCAGTGCCGGAATGGGTAGCTGTGAGAATTCCTGGTGGGTCCGTAGCATTTTGGTTTGGCATAAACTCACACAGATAAGCACAAGGATGTTCAGGCACAATATAAGTGTTATATCCATGTGTATATCTGTAGCAATTTAGGGGTTAAACCAGCACCTAAAGAGGTACGTCCCCAGTTTACTGACTGTAACCGAGCCTCGTACAGTGGAGATGAGATAAAACTGAAGTTAGCTTTGTGTTCTTTTCCCATTTCCCATTCTACTTTAAACGATGCAGTACTTGCATTTACACACCTGTACAGGTGCTAGCGTGTAACTACTGTACAATTTAAGGTGGAAATTTGACGCGACGATATTCATATTGTCGCTGTCCAAAGAAAACCACGTATTTCCAAAATAGTGACTTGACAGGTGAAGAATTCACACCCTAACTGTACCAGGGGACCAGCCGTATGTCTGGAGGAGTGAAGTTTATTCGTTTGCGTGGAGGTCTCAGACACTCAGCCAGGGCTGATGCAGTTTTATAGCAGGACTGATGCCAAGATTAGGCTCAGGCTGTACATGACAAGTGACAGGTGAAAAAGACATGACCGTGTAGGGATAAACAAGAGTAGACAGAAGAATGTTCTAAATACAGTGACAGTACAGAACACACAGTACTGAGCATAATGACATATAACACAGCAGCACGTTTCTACACGAGAAACACATTCTGGTCTGATAATGTAAATAGATTTCATTCTAAGCACTTTTGGGGCATTTCTGTTGGTTCAGTCATCATGAACTTTTTTCGGACGATGTGAAGGAGAACTGCCGTGTTCAAACGGCATAGAAGAATAAAAGTCAACAAAAACGGAGATGTTTGTCTTTGGACAGCGACAGTATGTGAATCATGTGAAGATGGACAGCAGAACTGCAAAAAAAAAAAAAAAGGTGGCATGTAGAAGACAAGAATAAAAAAGCTACTCAAAAGGAGGATGAGGACATATGCGAGCAGGTGGGCGGTGAGAGACGCTGACCTTAATTCACTTAATTATCTAGTATTAGTTTGTAGCACGTTGACTGTCATGATTTTGTCACGTTTAAGGTTATCAGTTTATCGTCAGCTCTCCACCTTGGTTATCTCGGTGTAGTATATAAATAATTCGCAAGAGAACGAAACGAAGAAGGTATGAAAAATTCCCAGCGTGACTCTCTAGCGCTCAAGAAGCAAATCGATGCTGAGAATCAGATCAGACAGTGTCGTTCAGTGTTTGTTACGTCCCGTTTTAATTGTAATGTGGCACTGCTTTAGGTTCAGTTCTTTTCAGACCCTTTTTTATCTGTAGTGCTCTTTTTGTTGTCGGTGAAGTCAGTGGTAACTGTTCCGGCTCATTTGTGCTGCATTGCTGGCGTTCATCTCCCTCACAGCATCTGCGCGTGTGTGTTTTTATATGATTTTTTTTTTCCTCGCTTTGCCGCGTCATTTGCTGAGAACGAGGCAGTGCCAGCCGCAGCAGCAGGGAAATGTTAGAGCGGCACATATTAAGCAGTTAATTAATGGACTCCTGTCCACGCGGCCCAGCCGGATCCGTGGTGGTGGAGGCCTGCGTGTCAGCGCTGATGGATCGCGGATCCGTCAGCTCCGAGGCTTTTCCTGTTGGTCGGTGCTGAACCGTTACTGCATGTGACAGCCCCTGGTCCTGTCAGAACGAATCGGCCCCTCCTCGCCGACTCTGCGGCAAAGGAAAGTGACACGTTAATGGAAGCTAAAGCACTCTAATGGCAGTGCCTGGTGAAAGCACCGAGAAGTCATCCGCAGCATTTGCCCCGGCTCTCCAAGATGTCGCTCCGAATCGCTGTCTGGCCATAAAGATTGCCCTCCCCTCGCCTGGCCTCTTCACCAACCCTTCAACTGTCCCCTGTGTAGCAACACTCTTTTCCTACACAGCTTCACACTGTTCTGTCCATTCTAGTGTCTCTTTCTGGGCTTTTTTTCCCCTTCCCGTATATGTGCCTGGACTCCCAAGGCTGAAACTGAATTGTGGTATTAATTAGTCGGAAATACATCACAGTGACTTGTTGTGATGTATGCACCCCTAGCTGTCTAATTATCTATCTACCATTGACCTGCGCCTCCTCCAGACGCGGGAGCTTTATTTAAGAGACGTTCTTTGTTTCCATGGATTTCCACAAGCGAGCCTTTGCAAAAAATAAATTAAAACAAAACGCTGATTGTTTTCCGCAGCACGTTTTTCCCCTCCTTTTCCCACCGAGGTGATTAACGGCACGATGAGGATTGTTTTTGTCACCAATTAAAAGGACAGCAGAGCCTTAATGCATTGAAAAGAGTGCAAATCAGCAGGCGCTGTCAGACTAAAGCTGGGGGTGGACAGGCAGCGCTTGGTGAGCTCCTGCACTGCGGAGCCAGATGTGTGGAGGTGCTAAGGATCGCTTGCCTCGTCCCACCCAGTAATCAATTTGCAGGCCCCTAGCGCAGACAGCAATGGGGTAACAAACGACTTGCATTTCTGGTGCTTCCGAGCACACACTCAAGTGCTAATGAAAGGCAGTCTCAGCTGCCACACAATCTGGCTACACTCCTCATTGGCCCTGAAGTCCCTGATGCATTGGGCCCATTGTCGCTGCAATGCCGTATTTTAGCTCCGGTCCCATCTGTTTTCGTAATTACTGTCATGTAAACTGACTTTCCTCAAATTGTGCATCACGCAAAGCGAAAAAGAGTCGCGGGGAGAGCTCTGATTAGCCTCCAGGCGCCGATCGTCACTGGTACGGCGGCGCGGATTTGGAAAAAGTGTCACATATAGGAAGATGGTTTGAATTCCGCCTGAGACCGCGCTGACATGTCACTCTCTCTGAGGCTGCCTCGCCTTTACCTAGCCTCCACTTCGACTTCTATTTAAAGCCCAGACGTAGAAAAAAAAAAAATCTCTCGTTTCAATATACATTAGAGTCTCTCCATCAGTGATGATTGGGAAGTCTCTGTTGGCGAGAAACAAACAGTAGCTGTTTACAATGAGCCTCAGCTGTCGTGTCATGGCTGTAATGCCGAGCCCATTGTTCCTCGGCGCTCAGCGCAGCCGCCGTAATGGCTGAATTTTTTATTATATTTAGATTTTTTTCGCCTCACTCGTTCTCCACCAAACCCGTCCTGCTGTGGCTGAGGATGTTGCCCATCATCCCGATTCAGGTTTTACATTAAGCGAGCGGCGGATCGTAATGAAAAATAACACAAACAATGGCTCACCCGGCTCGCCGCGATCCACCTCCATGCGACTTCATCAATCTTCCCCACACGTTCGGCACCTGGTGCAGTCCTGTCAACTTCCTGACACGGGGTGGAGGCAGCCAGTCCTGCCTTATTAGTCTGTCAGCGCCGGTGATGCTCACATCGGGTGCGCCGGCTGAAATGGAGCCCGGGCCTGTGGCTCGCCAGCCCAGCACTGTGAAATACACACAACCTGATCCTAAATGACAATGTGGCGAGCACTGCCACAGCTTATTCACTCAGACACTTTGGAAGGATCTAAACATGCCAAAAGTTACTTCACTGCTTGCGAAATCCCACTGTAATTTCTAGGAAAAAGACCACAAAAAAAGTGAATTGTTTCTGAACCTTATTTGTGTTGTGTTCTTCAGTTTTTGCCAAACCTAATCGTACAGTGCTGTGCAAAAATCAGAGACCACCCTTCACTTATTTAATTTCCAGCCATTAAGTACAAGCTGTAAGTGAAAATCCATGAATTTCCAAAACTGGAGTTTAAAAAATGATTAAAACCTGCTGAGAAAATGGGCCTCCTAACAACCACCTGGAAGACCTGGAAGACCCCAAAACTGCCCCCATCAGATAAACAGAGCTTAAAGCTTTGATCTCTGAGAGAGAGGAGAAGATCAAGCTGCTTCAGATCTGAAAACATCCACAGGGGTTTCTGTCCATCCTTCCACTGTGAGAAGACCACTCAGCGCTGTGGGTCTGAAAGGACGTGTAGCTGATCAAGAAGAACCTCGCTGAGAAAAGGAGACGGACACATCAAACAGAGAAGCTGAACGATGGACCGACCGCCCCCGAGTCCAGACCTCAGCACCACTGAATGGGTTTGATTCAGAAAATCATCAACCAGCTTCTCAGACTGAGCTTTGGAGGCGTGTCTGCAGGTTCTCTGAGGAGCTGGAAGTGAAAAGAATGGAAGGTAAAGGTAAAGAGTGACAGACTAAATGCAGAAAAATGTAGTTTGTTATTGTGACTGTCAGTGATGGTCAGTAAGCACTTTTGCTCAGAAAATATTAGTAAGTAGTGATTTTATGGATGTTATTGTGTTCGACCATTTCCAAACCTCTCCTTGTAGATGCCCAGTGTTACTTGTAGTTAGTATCCAACACCTGGTGTATCTAATCAATACTTCATCATGCTAAGTCTGATGTGCTGTTGATGGAACTGAACAAATCAATGTGATGGCTGGAGGTGTCCAGGAGAAATCTGGAACCACACTTTGTTCTTCTAACTAGCTCACAAGATATCAGCTACTTTTTTGAAAACAAGAAAGTCTTGTTCATTTTTACTATTTGTTTATTTGCATTTCTTTTAATTCATTCATATAATGTGCTTTTAATAACTACACTTGTAAATAAATATACTTATTTACAATATAAATGGCTTTAAACAATGTGATATATATATATATATATATATATATATATATATATATATATATATATATATATATATATATATAGGGCATCCATTGTCCTGTACTTCAGTGGTCAGGACCCCCATGGACCATCACAGAGTCATTCTCAGCACTGCAGTAACACTGACGTGGTGTATGTTGCACTGGTTTGAGTGGATCAGACACACGGTGCTGCTGGAGGCTCTTTGGGGAGTCTTGACCACTGAAGAACAGGGTAACAGAGTATCAGAGAAACAGATGGACTACAGTCTGTAACTGTAGAACTACAGAGTGCAGCTATACAGTCAGTGGAGCTGATAAAATGGACAGTGAGTGTAGAAACAAGGAGGTGGGCATGATGTTATGTCTGATTGGGGTGTGTGTGTGTGTGTGTGTGTGTGTGTGTGTGTGTGTGTGTGTGTGTGTGTGTATAAATGCTTGAAAGTTTGTGTGAATCCTTTATAATAAATCAGATGCTCATTCAATTCATAAGAACAAACATCAAGAATTAAACAAATGAAAAAAATACATAGTTTTTCATTCATTTAATGAACAAATTAATCTAAACCCCCCTTGAGCAGCGAGACTTCAACCAAACTGTTCCTGTATCTGTTGTTCAGCCCTTCACTTTGACTTTTGAGGAATCTTGGCCCACTCCTCCTTTTAGAACTGCTTCAGCTGTGTTACGTTGGTGGGCTTTCTTGTATGAACATCACGTCTTAGGTTCTGCCACAACATTTCTATTGGATTATGGTCTGAACTTTTGATTACGCCATTCCTAAACGCAACATTTCTTCTGCTTTAACTATTCTTTGTAAACTACCTCATGTTTTTAGGGTCATTGCCTTCCTATAGGGCCCATCTTCTGTTTAGATTCAGTTCATGAATGGATGCCCAAGATTCTCCTGGTACAATCCACAAGTAATAGCTCCATCAAATGATGGCGAGTTGTCCTGGTCCTATCGCAGCAAAACAGCCCCATAACCGTGATACTGCCACCACCATGTTTCACAGTAGGGACGAGGTTCGATTTTCAGTTTTGCCAACCATAACATCTCGTTTATGTTCCAACCTCTTCCAGCCTAATGAGCACTGGCTGAGACATGGCCTGCATTAACAACTGTGTGTGGTAAAGACCTGACTTTAATGGTGAAGGGTGATGTTTTTAAAGCAGGATGGGGTCGACCACACTCACACCTGGCTGTCATCCAATTGATTGAACCTCCTGACCCTAATTATCACCCATACCAAACCAATCATTCTAGAGGTTCACATTTCAAAACAACAGCTAAATGTTTGATGGAGAGTGGACCAAGGGTTTGGTCTGACAGTGAGATATATATATATATATTCCTTCATTAAATGTATATTAACTTTTTTAGTAATAGCTGCAGTTCCATTGCCTGTTCTGCAGTGTTATGAGCACAAACTCAGTCGTCTGTACCATAAGGCCCATCCTTCATCCGCTTCTATGTTCATTTTTATGTTCCAAATCTCTTATGTTGGCCTGTCTGCATCATTAATTATTGAAACAGCATAATGGAAACAACCAAACATGTTCCTCTTAACACTGTTCCTCGATTTGCTGCGGTGGAAAGTGTTTTGCTTGGGGAAACAGTCTGTGGGGAAAAGCAGTATTCTGCTCTCTCGTGTCTACCCATTAGAGCAAAACTGAATTTTTTTTTTTTTTTTTTTTTTTGGCAAATGAGAAAACGGCAGGCAGCAATAGTAATAAGGATTACCCGTTGATAATACTCTTTCTCCAGGTACGTGTTCTCTAAGCCTTGTTCATTATCATTTACACGTTCCATGGCATATAGTAACGGCTATTACCAACCACTCAGTTCATACGCCAATAATTGAAGCTTTTAGGAGATTATGAATTTCGGCGTAGCTTAAGCTTTTTTTTCTGTTTCAGAATAGGAAGTACAGTCTTACCTTAAAATATCCTTTCTGGTTCAGACACATCTCATCATGTTATATCTTATATTTACTATTATTTAAGGTCTGTTAAATCGGACCTGTATCACGTAAAACTTACATTTTCTGATTACTTAAAATATTTACCCAAAAAGTTTCAAAAGATACACTTTGTGACATCACAAAAACAGGAGTTAAACTGCAGTAGGCAGAATAGGCGGGTATATGTAAATATACTTGTTTTGTGACATCACAAAAACAGGGGTTAAACTGCAGTAGGCAGAATAGGTGGGTATATGTAAATACACTTGTTTTGTGACATCACAAAAACAGGAGTTAAACTGCAGTAGGCAGAATAGGCGGGTATATGTAAATACACTTGTTTTGTGACATCACAAAAACAGGAGTTAAACTGCACTAGGCAGAATAGGCGGGTATATGTAAATATACTTGTTTTGTGACATCACAAAAACAGGAGTTAAACTGCACTAGGCAGAATAGGCGGGTATATGTAAATATACTTGTTTTGTGACATCACAAAAACAGGGGTTAAACTGCAGTAGGCAGAATAGGTGGGTATATGTAAATACACTTGTTTTGTGACATCACAAAAACAGGAGTTAAACTGCAGTAGGCAGAATAGGCGGGTATATGTAAATACACTTGTTTTGTGACATCACAAAAACAGGGGCTAAACTGCAGTAGGCAGAATAGGCGGGTATATGTAAATATACTTGTTTTGTGACATCACAAAAACAGGAGTTAAACTGCAGTAGGCAGAATAGGCGGGTATATGTAAATACACTTGTTTTGTGACATCACAAAAACAGGAGTTAAACTGCACTAGGCAGAATAGGCGGGTATATGTAAATACACTTGTTTTGTGACATCACAAAAACAGGGGTTAAACTGCATTAGGCAGAATAGGTGGGTATATGTAAATACACTTGTTTTGTGACATCACAAAAACAGGAGTTAAACTGCAGTAGGCAGAATAGGCGGGTATATGTAAATACACTTGTTTTGTGACATCACAAAAACAGGGGCTAAACTGCAGTAGGCAGAATAGGCGGGTATATGTAAATATACTTGTTTTGTGACATCACAAAAACAGGGGTTAACTGCAGTAGGCAGAATAGGCGGGTATATGTAAATACACTTGTTTTGTGACATCACAAAAACAGGGGTTAAACTGCAGTAGGCAGAATAGGTGGGTATATGTAAATACACTTGTTTTGTGACATCACAAAAACAGGGGTTAACTGCAGTAGGCAGAATAGGCGGGTATATGTAAATACACTTGTTTTGTGACATCACAAAAACAGGAGTTAAACTGCAGTAGGCAGAATAGGCGGGTATATGTAAATATACTTGTTTTGTGACATCACAAAAACAGGGGTTAAACTGCAGTAGGCAGAATAGGCGGGTATATGTAAATATACTTGTTTTGTGACATCACAAAAACAGGGGTTAAACTGCAGTAGGCAGAATAGGCGGGTATATGTAAATACACTTGTTTTGTGACATCACAAATCAGTAAATTCAATACAGACTGCGTTTGCATATATGGACTGTGTGGGCTGTGCAGTGATGGTAGATTGTGAAACTTTAACCGTATTTCACAATACAACAAACTCTTATTCCAAAACTGTGAGAACAATTAAACTTTTTCATGATTCGGGCCCTTTCAACGCGGAAAAAAAGAAAAAGCAAGAAAAATGTAAGATGTAGTCCCTTTAATGAAGTAGTAATTACCTCACCTAATTACATATCGACTGGAATCACATTTGCTTTGTTAAACTGTCAATACTTTGCATACGAGAAAGAAAACAAACATGCTAGCCTTCTTATTCGTCACGAACAGATGACCAAGAGCGTTGCGAGTTGTTTACCTGAAGATTGTGTTTGACAATCATCGTCGCCGTGCTCCCGCTGACGCTCGGGCTGAGATGGACGCCGCGGCGCGAGTGACCAGTGTCATGCAAGTTTCATGCAACCTCGACTCGCCTGCCTGACTCACCCATCATCTAGCCGGCCCGCTCTGCCCACGCGGACATGATATACTGTACAAAACAACCGAGCGAGAGAGCGAGATCGAGGCCGCGGAAGCAAACAGAGCCGAGCGCAGCGCCTCTGCTTACTTATTCAGCAAAAGCCGAAGACAACAGATGCACTGCAGAGGGTAACCGTGCTCTGTCACGTGGCAAGGCCGCAGCAGCAGATAGAGAAAAGCACACGGCTATAGGGGAGGAAATGTGTGGCATGTAAAGCCTGGTGCAGATGACAGTCCATGTGCACGGGTCGGTGGTCAGAATGACTATTTTTGCACCGGCAGGCATCGAGGAGAGGCCGAAAAAAGGCGTCTATGATTGTGCAAGAGGCAGGGAAAAAAGAAAAAAACATCCTTGCCTAAAGGCATGGAGAAGGGAGGAGAAGCATGAGTAAAATAGAGCAAAGCGCTCTGCTGCCCTCTCCATAATGCATGTGTGCCTCTGCCGAAGAAGCCCTTTTTTAATTACGCACCCTTGTGCAACACGGAATGCCATCGATTCTTATGACTTTGTTCTATTATAGTAACAAGAGTCTGAAGCCTTCCTTCCCAGGTCCCGCCGATGTTGGCTTGCAAGCAGCGCTGGGGGGGGAAATAGATAAGTAAGATTAAAGAAGGAGAACATGAATTATTCAAAGTCTCTCCACCACCATACTGTAATGTTTGCTGTTGTTGGTCAGACCTTGGATCTGCGCTTGAATCGAACACCACATGTATTTTTTTTTTTTTAATACAACATGTTTTTATCACTATTTATGCATCTTCAAGGAGTTGTTGTGGGCAATTTTACGCGATTTGACTCTAAACAGCCCGGGACTATAAATGCTAGGCGTCACGTGACGCTTTAACCATGAATTATTTACTGCCCCGAGTGCCACCCGGCTTCAGGTAAATGGTCTTTTTTGAAAGCTGTGAATAGGCTGAGTGCTTCCACAGGGACCCGCGAGCCTCATTCTCTCTGGTCAAGCTGGTATTTTATGAATAACATGCTCTTTGTGCCTTTAATTAATGATGCTTCTTTTGCTAAATAATTTGTTTTATTTCTTATCGTTCTCGCACCAGACCTTTACCGTCAGGGAAAAAACTACTCCCCCAGTTATATTATGAGCATTGTGCTGTGAAAGTAACCCATAGTCATCTGTGTAGCTGTAATGTTATGGCTGTCGAGGTTAGTTCCACATGACTGTGCTGTGGTTGTAGATACATGGTTTTGATGTAGGCTAATACTGCATGCGCAGCAGCCCTGGCGAGAATGCTGTGTGCGATGTATAAATATCTGTATATTGATGCTGAATCTGATACATTATATGCTAATGGGGCAGTGTTTCTTTTTGTAATGTAATGTTTCAGCTTAAATAAGACATAACTGGAATAAATAAGACA